>NW_015388896.1:120703-130732 GCF_001527695.2 Protobothrops mucrosquamatus
GGCATATAAATTAAATTAAATAAATAAATTAAATAAATAAATAAAACTAGGAGAAAACCAATGTTGATATAATTTATAATTAATTAAAAAAGTAATAGAACCCACTATAATACCTTTAATATATTTTCCTGCTTCTGTAGCTTTAAAATGGAAATCATTGAAGGAGTTTGGTATAATTAGTCCTCAGGTTTTGTTGTTCGTCCATCGATTTCGATGAAGACCTTGACATCTTATGGATTATGGGCCATCAGCGGTGTGTCCGTAGATGGCTGATGAGACCAATGTTAGCACGGAATGTTCTGCCACATACTGAACAGAGAAATGTGGACACTATTGCTTCAGCATTTGCAGCTCTGGCTTTATGGAGTGCTCGCTTCTCTTGTGCCAAGATTGTCCTTCTGTGTTCATATGTCTGGCAACCCTGGTAAACCAGGGTACGCCATGTCGGTCGATCATGCGCCAAAAATTCCCAAGAGATGGTGTCGATATCCAGGGACGAGAGATGCTTTCAGCGTGTCTTTGTATTGCTTCTTTTGTCCCCCGTGCGATCACTTTCCTTGAGACAGCTCACCATAGAAGAGCTGTTTAGGGATGCGATGGTCTGGCATCCTTACAACGTGGCCTGCCCAGCGCATCTTGGCTTTCATCAACAGAGTGTAAACTGATGATAGCCCTGCTCTGGAGAGGACATCTGTATCTGGTATCTTATCCTGCCACCGGATCCTCAGAATTCTGCGAAGGCAAGTCATGTGGAAGTAATTCAGTTGCCTGACGTGCCTCCTTAGAAGTAATTAATGGTAGAAAGGCAACCTTAAAAAGGCATTCAGTCTTGAAATTTTATTTATTATAAGGCAAGAGTGAAACTAGGAAATGAAACCTATAATTGGAAAAACACATCAAATATCATTATGCATGTTGTTCTCTTTTATAATATATTAATATAGTTAGATATATAGGAATCATGGGTTGTATTAGCTATAAGAGGCTTTGGCGGTCTTTGTGCAGGAAACCATTAAAGCAAAAAGGCCAGGGGTTCAACCAGCCTATATGTGAAAATCTCTGACTTGGGATTCATCACTGTTTTAAGTGGATTGTTGTTCCCCTGGGTAACAGATCTGGCTGACAGAAATTCTAGCTATTTTTTCAAAAAACCTATCATGTATATTATGCATTTCAGTACCATAAGAACAGATGTATAGAGTTTTAATTCTAATATGTCAGTGTGGTGAAACCTTCATTTGTGAACACACCAGCACCTGAGCTGCAGCTGGAAAGACACTGAGGGGGAATTGGAACCTGCAGTCCCGGGGACGTCTGCTGATCCAGTAGCGACCGTTTCAGCAAACCCCACTCCCCGCTGACCTGCATTTGGCGAACTGGATGGAAGACAATACCATCGATGGTGAAGGCACCGATCTATTCAAAGACTCCCGCTGCTGGACGCGAAATTCAAGGGGGAACTGACACACTTGGGGTTTTTCTTAACCCAAGTCCTCAGCTACATGGAGGAATATGGGCAGCACATATCTAGCATCAAAGCCCGCATCCGTATCATGCAATCTGCTCTGGACGGACCAGCCGCAGATTGGGTGGTGAATTTGCATGATTCCGATGCCCCAGAGCTCAATGATTTCAACCATTTCATGTCCTCTCTGAGAAGGTGGTTTGAGGACCCCCCCCCCACGAAAGAATCAAAATGGTGAGGCAAGGCAGATGCCCGGTAGCCGAATATACACAAGAATTCCAGGCCATTGCCAGCAAGCTGAACTGGCCTGAATACATCCTCCTTAGCCATTTCAAAGACGGCCTAAATTACGACCTGTATGACACTTGCCTGCCTCGGGGAGACCCCCACCAACTCGACGAATGGTACATCCTGGCAGAGGAAGCAGAGATCAACCTACTGAAGAGGCACTGCTGAGGAAAACCATGGGGCCGCTCGCTGCCTGAGCCAACGCACGAGCCAGCCAAGCCACCGGCTACAGCCAAGAAGCCAACGGGCTGCTTCAGATGCAGGAGAGAGGGGCATCGGGCTGTAGAATGCTGCTTGAAAGCCCCTCAGCACAACCCAGACCGATCACTGACCAGGAAATCTGGGAAATCCCCAGCCAAGCCAAAAGAAACTGCCATGAGAGCAATAGAGGCTGTGGAGTGTCCAAGCTCTGGACAATGTGGGGAGGGAACTCCAGCCTACACTTCAGGGCCGGTGGACACCTCGGACGACAGCTCAGAGGGCGAAACCCCTGGTAAGTGGACCCATTGCACCCATCCTCAACACAGTGACTATATTAGCTCCCTCCATGTCCTAAGCTGTCAAAGTGAAAGCCTTAATAGACTGTGGCTGCACCCGCTGCCTCACTAGCCCGACGCTAGTGGGGAATTTGGGCATTCCGGTGAGGAGGCTAAAACAACCAATCTCATTTGGCCAGTTTGATGGGTCCATAGCAGGGGGTGTGCCAGCTACCCTAGCAACTTTACCAGTCCACCTATCCCTGGGAAATAGGGATACATAACGTTTGTAGTGATCCCAGGCATGGAATGCCCAGTGATCCTAGAGCTGGAATGGTTAAATAAATGGAACCCCTGGGTAAATTGGAGGATGGTAGAAATCAATTTCCTGAAGGGGGACCCTACAAACCTAAAACCCCAAGGGGACCTATAAAAATTAAGAACGGAAAAAGCATCCATGGGAGAAGAAAAGGGGCTACCCGAAATACCAGAGGAATACCGAGATCTTGCTGAAGTTTTCAGTGAGGAGAGTGCGGATGAGCTCCCCCCTCACCAACCCACGGATTGCGCCATAGAATTCAAGCCCGGGGCAAAACTCCCGAAGCCAAGACTATACTCCATGAGCCCTAAGGAGAAGGGGGAATGGAAAGATTCATAAATAAAAACCTAGAAAGGGGATTCATCGAACCTGCCAAGCCTAAAGTGGCTGGCCCGGTTCTCTTAAAAGAGAAGAAGGACGGCACTTTATGCTTATACGTAGACTACTGCCTATTGAATGCAATCAGTGAAAGCAACCTATACCCCCCTACCCCTCATGAAGGACATGTTATCCCACCTCTCAAATGGAAGAATTTTCACTACACTAGATCTAAGGGAAGCTTATTACCACATTAGAATTAAGGAAGGGGATGAATGGAAAACCACATTTAATTGCCCAATGGGGTGCTACCAATTGAAAGTTTTGCCATTTGGACTACAAGGGGGCCCTGCAGTATTTATGCAATTAATCAATGAGGTACTAAGGGAGCACCTATTTAAGGGAGTTCTTGTTTACTTAGACGACATCCTTATCTTCACCGAATACAAAGAGGAACATGTCAATCTAGTCAGAGTGGTTTTAAAGAAACTGCGAGCTGCCCACCTATATGCCAAATTATCGAAATGCGAATTCCACCAGGAAAGAATAGACTACCTAGGTTATCGCATATCCCCACAGGGCATTGAAATGAACCCTGAGAAGGTCATAGCAGTACTAGAATGGGAACCATCTCGCACAAGAAAGCAGCTGCAAAGTTTCCTGGGTTTTGCAAACTTTTACCGCCAATTCATTCCCTCATTTGCCCAGATAGCCCTGCCCCTCACAAACTTACTAAAAACAAAGAGAGAATCCTCAGTGAAACCTAGCCAGCCACTAAAATGGACAATGGAGTGCCAAGCGGCGTTTGAGAGATTAAAGAGACTCTTTTCTGCCGAACCCGTACTGAGGCATCCAGACATGGATAAGCCCTTCGTAATACAGGTGGATGCAAGTGATGTGGCAGTGGGGGCTGTACTATTACAAGAAAATGATGAAGGGGTATTGCAACCCTGAGCGTATACGTCCAAGAAAATCACCGAAACGGAACAGCGCTGACCAATGTGGGAGAAAGAGGCATATGGGATATGTTGGTCATTACTTACTTGGTGCCAGTTCCTTGAGGGGAATGGTTCTGCAAAGCCCTTGAGAAGTGGATCTGCTTCCCGTAGGGTTGGCCTCGGCACCTGCTTTGGATGGCAAACATAAGAGCTTTGCTCTTTTTCTCCAGGAGGCCCTTTGAATTTGTCTCCCCCCCTTCGCTTTTCTGCCTTAAAATCCAGAGCAGACACATTTTCCTCCTGATCAGCTGAGGATATGGTAGCTACCAGTAGGGTTTTTGAAAGAAGCTGAGTGTCTGCTCTGCATTTTAAGGCAGAAAATTGAAGGGGTGGGGGGCAGTTTCAAAGAGCCTCCTGGAGAAAAAGAGCAAAGCTCTTCTCTTTGTTGTCCGAAATGGGTACCAAGGTGAAACCTGCAGGAAATAGATCCACTCCACAAGGGCTTTGCAGAACCATTGGGGAAGGGGAGCCTGGCCTTCCTCGCCTAGCTCCAGCTGGAGTATTTTCCCAGAGCTTAGCATCCTTCCATACAAAGCATCCTTCTTTCCTCCCTTCTGCTGGGTGGAGGCATCTTTACGCATGCAAATGGGGCCATGTGCACACAAACAGGGCTGTGATTGCACATGTGATGCAAATGGGGCCACAAGCACCTACATCAGTGGTTCTCAATCTGTGGGTCGGGACCCCATTTGGGGTCGATCGACCATTTCACGGGGGTCGCCAAACAAGGCTGTCCGCCACTTTTTTTGTCCGCCACTTTTTTTCCCCTTTTCCGGTGGGTGCCTTACCTCCGTTGGGCTGGGCCAGCTGGTGGTCGGCCTACTCCGTCTCTGCCGCTTGCCAGCTACGCCTCGGCCGGCGCAGGGGGCAGAACCACGCATGCATGGCACTCCCGGGCAGGGAAAGTCCTCAACTTACGACCGGTTGGGTAGTCCTCGACTTATGACCGGTTTAGTCCTCGACGTACGACCGGTTTAGTCCTCGACGTACGACCGGTTTAGTCCTCGACTTATGACCGGTTGGGGTCGCAGCATTAAAAAGGTTGAGAACCACTGGTCTACATGATGCTTGGGCGACACTAGCGCCCACGCAATGCTGCAATGCTTGCGCAAGTGGGGATGTTGTGCTTTGCAGCGACAACAATGCCGGCATGATGCTGTGATGCTAGCGCGAGTGGGGTGGTACGCTTGTGGCAATGCTAGCACCTACCTGATGCTCACAGTATTGCTAGTGCCTATGTGATGCTGCAATGCTAGTGCGAGTGGGGGTGTGTGAACATGAACATGCTCATGCACTAGTGGGCCGTGGACCACAGGTTGGTGACCCCTGTATTAGACCATATATTTTATGTACATTGAATACTATTATTATTAATACACATCTTTTTGCATAGGTCTTTAAACTATCTAGAGCACTGCAAAAAATGTCTTGGTTAACAAAAAATATAACTGAAATGCTATAATATAAAGGAGTAACTGATCGTTAGTTTTGATCTATTTTGTTACAATATTGCAAAGATTCCTACAGAATCTATGTAAGATTATCATTGTACACTCAAATTTGAAAAACTGCTCAGTTTTCTTCAGAGCCTTCCTTATTGTATTTGGAAGAATTAGAGTCTTCAATTGTGAATTCAAAGCATTGTGCCTTTTGCTGCCTGCCACTGGAAATCAATATATGGCTATATTTAATGTGACGGACCTGGATGAAAATTTCAAGAATAGCAGGACTTGATGTGAGGAATGATACCTTCCAGAACCTTTTTCCAATATTTTATTGGATTTTATGCCAGTAAGGAAAGGATAGGGTTGGTACGGGTGTGGGAAGGGGTGGAAGGAGGGGATTCGGGATGGGATAAGGGTAGGTACAGTAAGGGGGTAACCCCCAACAATAATTCCATGCTTTAACAAGCAAACTACCATCCGGGTATAAATATTAAATAAACATAGTTTATGTAATACTAAACAGTTATGATAAATAAAGTTAACTATAATCATATAACTAAAGATTAATAAATAGATACAGTTCCTCTAAATAGATAACCATAATTAATAAAATTAATAATTATCACCACTAGTATTTAAAATCACTAGTAATAATGATGTTATTAACATAAAAAATGAAGCTTAGTTAAAACCTATCATTTATTCTATTTATTTCAAGCTCTTTTCTCATTCTATCATATTTCTAACCCTTGATAAAACTTTTCCCAAGTTTTAAAATAAATTGAATCTTTTTTCTCTTTCATCTCCAAGGTTAATCTGTCCATTTCTGCACATTCTAAAATTTTAGTAATTATAGTCTGATTAGATGGTAGGTTTTCATTTTTCCAAAATTGGGCAAATACTATTCTTGCAGCTATTAAAACAGGGCTTTTCAACCTTTTCACCCATTGTACCACTTTTAGGATATGGCAACATCCAAGTACCACCAGTCGCCTAGCAAGGTGTCAAAAACTTGACCCCCCCAAAAAAGGAAAAAAGTGATGAAGTACAGGTAGTCCTCAACTTACAACAATTCGCTTAGTGACTGTTCGAAGTTACAATGACACTGAAAAAAGTGCCCCCCAAGCCACAGCCGAGCAAGACACCTGCCTGCCCACCCAGCGGTGCTCTTCCTCCTGTCCGAGGTTTTCATTGTTGTGAGCATTTCTGTTTAGGATTGGCAGCGGGGATGGGGTGGGGTGTTTGGTTTTTATTCCCCCCATCTGCTGGGTGGTTGCAGCAGGTTTTGGTCACTTCACATGATCCTGGGACACTGTGATCGTCATAAATATGAATCAGTTGCCAAGCATCTGAATGTAAATCACAAGACCCTGGAGAGGCTGCAACATTCCAGCTGATTGGCGCTTCTTCTGAGCTCAGCAGAAGCACCAGGATCAGCGCCAAGCTCCAGCTGGAGCCTGGCACTGATCCTGGTGCTTCCACTGAGCCCTGACAGCCCTGCAGCTCCAGACATCTCTTGCTCAGGCTTGTGCGGTGCTGCCACCGGTTCGGCTCATTCCCCTCCCCCACTACCACTTTTCTAGGATGGTCGCGTACCACCTGCCAGGTGCCAATGTACCACAGGTGGTACCCGTATCACTGGTTGAAAAGTCCTGCGTTAGGGCATGTCCTCCAGACATGGTAGTAAGTACTTGGCTTTTGTTTACATTTCCAACAAATATTCGATACATTTTTAAACATTTTCGCTAATCGAACTGGTGTCATATGCCATCTATAAAACATTTTATATAAATTTTCTTTATATGAGGCTGCTTTAGTGAGTTTAATATTTTTATCCCAAAGTTTTTGCCAATCTTCTAAGTCTATAGAATATCCAAAATTCTTTGCCCATACTATCATTGTTTCTTTTACTTGTTCTTCTTCCATCTTCCATCTTAGCAGAAATTTGTAAAGTTTCTTAATCAAATTTTCATCTGTTTTTAAAAGTATTTTATCAAGTAGAGTCAGCTCTTTATAAAATCCTGTTAGTTTTATATCTTTTTCATATCTTGTTTGAATTTGCAAATAGGACCACCATGTTAAGTCAATACCTTGATGTTGAAGGACTTGCCTGTCTTTAAGTTTTCCATCCTTATCCAAAATATCTTTGTAACTAACAAGTTTGTCGTAGTTAATTAAGTTTGGGTAAGTGAATGCTTCCATTGTTGAAAGCCACTCAGGTATTTTTGTATACATTTTGTGTTTAATTCTTTCCCATTCTGAAAGCAATACATTCCTTATGGCATGATTTTGAAAGTATTTATGTACTTTATTTTTCTCATACCATATAAATGCGTGCCAACCTAGTTGGAGATCATGACCCTCTAAATAAAGAAGTCGTTTGTTTCTCAATGTAATCCATTCTTTAAGCCAAAGCAAAATGGCTGCTTGATAATAAAGTCTCCAATCCGGGAGTCCAAAGCCCCCTTTGTCTTTAGATTCTTGTAGCAATTTATTTTTAATTCTTGCTTTCTTTCTCTGCCATATAAATCTTAATATTATTGCATTTAAGTCATCAAAAAATTTCTTGCTCAATTTGACGGGAACTGTTTGAAATAGAAAGATTAGCTTTGGTAAAATGTTCATCTTAACAGTCGCTATTCTTCCTAACAGTGATAGTTGAAGATTTTCCCACTTTTCCAAGTCTATTTTTATTTGTTTCATTAATCTCTCATAGTTATCCTCTTTTAATGTTGTATATTTTGCTGTTGCGTAAATACCTAAATATTTAACTTTTTTAACTATTTGAAGATTTGTCTTTTTAGCAAATAGGATTTTCTGTTTATCTGTTAAATTTTTTGTTAATACTTTAGTCTTTTCCCTATTTATTTTGAGACCAGCCACTTCTCCATATTTCTCAATTTTCTGCAAAAGTTTAATGGCTGTTTCCAGTGGCTCCTCCAAAATAAAGACCAAATCGTCCACAAAGGCCTGTAATTTATATTTCTGGTCTTTAATCTCCAATCCTTTGATTTCCATGTCCTGCCTAATATTCCTAGCCAACACCTCCAATGTAAGAATAAATAACAAAGGGGACAATGGACATCCCTGTCTGGTGCCTTTTTTGATATCAAAACCATCTGTGTAGTCTCCATTTAAAAGTATTCTTGCTGTTTGTTTCTTATAAATTGCTTGGATTGCGTTTATAAAATTTTCACCAAAATCCATTTCTTGCAGCTGTTGGAACATAAATTGCCAATTTAAATTATCAAAAGCTTTTTGTGCATCAAGAAATATAAGTGCCATCTGGTTCCCTGGATGATTTTTGTAGTATTCCAAAACATTTAAAATAATCCTTAAGTTGTTCTTTATCTGCCTTTTAGGCAGGAAGCCATTTTGGTCTGAATGAATAAGTTCAGTCAAAAATGTCTTCATTCTTTCCACCATTATTGCAGTGAAAATTTTATAATCCACGTTTAATAACGATATTGGTCTATAGTTTTTAATTTGTGTAAGATCAGTATCTTCTTTGGGTATCAAAGTAATATTGGCTTCAGTCCATGAATTCGGTATTTTTGTCTGTATAAAAATTTCATTGCACAAATCTTTCAAAATTGGACTTACAATATCTTATAAGGCTACATAGAATTCTGAAGGGAGTCCATCAGGTCCCGGTGTTTTATCTTTCTTTTGCCTTTTTATTGCCTCTGTAATCTCCATCATTGAAATCTTCTCATTTAACCTCTGTCGCATGTTCTCGGGGACCTTTGGAAGATTTGCTTCTTTTAAATAATCCTGAATTGCCTCTTTGGAAACCACCTCCGCCTTATAAAGTGTCTCATAATAAGCCTTAGTGATTTTTTTCATTACGTCATTATGGCAATGTAACTCACCTTTTGAGTCTTGTAACTTACTTATTAATCTTTTTTCTCTTTCTTTTTTCAATCTATATGCAAGCCATCTTCCCGGTTTGTTGGCATTTTGAAAAAAGTTCTGTTTAGCTCGTTTGATCTGTTGTGCCATTATATCCATTTCAAGTAAATTTAATTTGTGTTTTATTAAGTCCATTTGTGTCTTCAAATTTTTCTTTTGTGGATCAATTCATAACTCAGATTCCAGGTTGCTAAATTGTTCTTTCAATCTATGCTGTATTTGTTTCTTTTCTTTATTCTTTTTGGCAACATAAGTTATAGCCAAACCTCTAAAATATGCTTTTGCCATGTCCCATACATTTTTTTTTATTGAAAATTTTAAAAAGTTTTACAATATATCTCCCCTCCTCCCCGAAACCCACCCTTCCCCACCCCCCTCCCTCCCCCACGACTTCCCAGAGCCAATCACAGGGTTAACAATACAATTAGTATACTCTATCTTACATTATATCACTATTACGTTAACAATTCTATAACATCCTTTAACTCTCTTCTAAACAAACGTATTAAACACTATAATTATAACATCTTATTACTATTTAAAAATAAACTACATTGACAATCTAAAATTTACTCAAAAACCAAATAAAACTTTTTGGTTCCATATTTATTCTCAATATAATCTATCCATCTTCTCCAAACCAAAATATATCTTTCTTGTGAGTAATCCTTCACGTAGGCAGAAATCTTAGCCATTTCTGCTAAATTTGAAACTTTAAATGCCCAATCTTCTATAGTGGGCAAACGTTCCGTTTTCCAACATTGAGCTACTAATAATCTTGCAGCAGTTATCAAATTCAACATCAAAT
>NW_015388896.1:131790-149133 GCF_001527695.2 Protobothrops mucrosquamatus
GCATCTAAAAATATAAAAGCAGCCGGAATTTGGTTATTCATATCCAAATACTCAATTAAATTAATAATCTGTCTTACATTATACTTCATGTATCTTCCAGTTATAAATCCAGATTGGTCACTATGAATCAATTGGCACAACACTTGCATTAATCTATTTGCCAATACTTTTGAAAAAATCTTATAATCTATATTCAATATAGATATAGGTCCATAAAGATATAAAAGCAGTCCTCCAAGTAGAAGGTACCTCTTTGCCCAGCAAAATACTATTAAACAGTTCCTTTAGTGGTTCTATCATTTCTTCAATTAATATCTTGTAATAAACTGCTGTAAATCCATCTGTACCTGGGGCTTTACCAACCTTTAATTGTTTAATTGCCTCCTTAATCTCCTCAACTGTAATTAAACTATTCATTTTTTCCCTTTGATTATCTGACAATCTAGGACAGTGTGCCTCCTGTAAATAGTTGTCTATTTCTCCAAATTGTATTTTTTCAGAGGCATATAACTTAGAATAAAACTCCAAAAAACTCTTCTTAACCAAATTTTGTTGAAATGTCATTTTACCATTATAATCTATTTTCTCTATAATTCTTGACTTCTGTTTCTTTCGTAGTTGATAGGCCAACCACCTTCCAGGTTTATTTGCGTTAAAGAATGTATTATATCTCATGTACCTTAAACTAGTTGCTGTCTGGTCTGCTATTAACATATTAAATTGTTCACTAAGCATAGTTATAGATACTTTTAAATTATTATCCAGCAGATTTAAAATAAAAGCCTGTTCTTTCAATTTAATCTCCTCCTCTAACTCTTTTCGTTTTTGTGCTTGCTTTCTCTTATAAACACTATTCATAGAAATCAAAATACCTCTCATATACGCTTTACTGGCATCCCAGACTATTGAAATCGGAGTACCTTTATGCATATTCAACAAAAAAATTCTTTCATTTGATCTTTGCACTTCTGCACATTTATATCATATCTAAATAAATTTTCATTCAATCTCCAAGTTCTTCTCTTCCCTTCTTCACCAAATAATTCCATCCACACCGGACTATGATCAGACAATGTCCTAGGAAAGATCTTAACGTTCTTCACCCTGGAAAGAAAGTCATTAGTTATCAAAAAAAAGTCAATTCTCGAGTAGGATTGGTGCCTGTCCGAAAAAAAGGTGTAGTCTTTCTCATCCATATTCCATTCCCTCCATATATCTTCTAGTTCCAGTTCCTCCTTCAGATCGAAAAAAGTTTTTGGCAATATTGAATTAAAAGCTTTACAGGAACCTTTCTTGTCTTTTCTTGGATCTAAAACACCATTCCAATCTCCCATCATAATAACTGATTTATAATCCATTTGATTTAGTTTCCGATGTATCAATTTATAAAACTGTTTCTGCTGTTGATTTGGAGCATATAATCCAATGATGAGACATTTCTTCCCATTCAAAAGCATTTCAATAAAAACATATCTTCCTTCTGGATCAGAATCAATCAATTTAGGCAAAAACTCCTTCTTAACATAAATAACTACTCTGCCTTTTTTCTGAGGCACAGGTGCAATAAATGTATTCCCAACCGTGAGTTAGTCAAATACTTTTGATCTTTTGCTGTAATATGAGTTTCTTGCAAGCAAACAACATCATTTTTATGTTGCTTCAAATAGTAAAATATCTTTTTTCTTTTCTGCGGTGAATTCAAGCCATTAACATTCCATGTCAGGAACCTTGCCATCTTTAGTGGCAGAGAGCCTCAGGAACACCCCTTGCAAATCAGCTGTCACTGATCTCTTTGGTCTCGCTCCTCCCACTGACTCTGAACTTACTTGCTGTGCTATGGGTACCGCATCCACTTTTCGTTGCTCTCTTTCTTTACGTCTGTGAGCTGCACGGGTCATTCTCTGTGATTTTGGATCATCTTTAATTTCCAAAAGTTGTAACTCAGCTTGATCTTGATCTTGTAAATTAGTAACGCTTGATGATAATGTAGCTCCTTGAGTATCTTTATCTTCAGGAATTCTTTCCTTCCTAATACCTTGTGGGGACACTGCTGAACCTGCTTTCAAAATTGAACTATAAAAATCTTTTGCTTTTGCCACCGTGTTAAGCCGATAACGTATGCCCATATAATTAATCATTATACCAGCTGGTATATCCCATCTGAATTGAATTTGTCTCACTTTCAATTCTTCAGCCAAAAAAGCAAAATCCTTTCTTCTTCTAAGTATCTTAGGTGGTATTTCTTTTAAGATTATCACGTCTTGTCCTAAAATTTGAAATCTCTGTTTGTAGAAAGCTTGAATAATTTCATTGCGGATTGATTTTCTTGAAAAGTAAATAACGACATCTCTTGGAAGGTTTCTCTGTCTCGCAACCCATGAGTTAACTCTGAAAATTTTTTCCATTTCTCTCATAATTTCTTCAGGTTGGCAGGACAGGACCAAGGCCAATTCTGCTGCAATTTCCTCTTCCAATTTTTCTTGGACATTTTCCCTCAGACCTCTTATTCTCAACGCATGTTCCATTTCTCTAAATTGTGATATAAGAATCTCATTCTGATTTATATCAGCATTCTCTTCCACTTTCCCAAGTCTAATTTCCAAAATTTCAACATGTTCCTCCACTTCTTCCACACGCCCTTCAATGCGTTCTACGTGGCCGGCCAAACCTTGCAGTGCAAACACTATATCATCTCTCATCTCAACATTTTTTTCTTCAAGTTTCTCCTCAAGTTTCTCCTCAAGTTTCTCCTCAAGTTTCTCCTCAAGTTTCTTTTCGAGCAGCTCATCCATTTCACATCTAATCTGTTTGGCAGTGTCCTTTAGAGCATCTTGTAAATCTTTCAATGTTAAGGCTGGCATTGGAGGAGAGGGTGGGGGAGTAGGTTTTGTCTGCTGTGATGTTTGTACAGCTGGGGAAGAGGTCGAGCTTTTCTGAGGAGCAAAAGTTCCCCCACGCTTTGAAGCCATTTTACTTTCTCTTCTCTTCTCCTCTAATTTTATTTATATAATATAATGTCCAATAAAATTTTGTAGAAACTGCCACCAAAAACAGAAGCAAATGGCTTGCCCACCAGCAATACAAGCAAATCTGATGCAATAATAATCCAGCAGAAAGTGAAAGTAGAATTGAAAGTCCCCAGAAAGTAAAAGTCTCTATCAAAGAGCAAAACGCCCTTCCGCGGCCATTTTTTTCCCTTTCTTCTTTAACTTAAAGTATCAATGGAGAAGCCTTATTAACTTCAGAGCTAAAGGCTCAAATCCTTCCAGCTTCCAAGCTCCTGGATCGCTCTGTCTGCTCACAAAAGTTTACTCACAATCTCCCATAAGCAGAGGTTGAATCCGTGTCTGGCTTCGTTCACTGGAACGGAGGCAGCCCGAAGCGCGGAGAAGTCCCTGACTCCGGGGGAACTCACCTTCACCCCCACAGCTGTGAGACTGTGAGAGCTAGGGAGTTCTACCCCTATCAGGGAAGCTCCCCCCTCCCCTTTGCCCGGGGAAGGGGATTCCGAGCCGTGGAGCAGCTGTTAGGCGCTGCTCCTGCGGCTCTTACGTGTCCTCGGGGCGGGCGGCTCGAAGAAAAGCCGCCATCGGCACCGGAATTCAAACCAGAAGTTCATGTCCCATACATTTTTAATAGAGGTTTCTTCTTTTTATTGATTTTAAAAAAGAATTCCATTTCTTTTGTTGCTAATTGTAAACATTCTTTTTCTTTCAATATAGATTTATTCAACAACCATTTTAGTTCCTTTCCAAGTCATTTTAATTGGATTATGATCTGCCCAAATATTTGGTTCTATTTCAACCTCTTGTATCATAGTCTTCAAATCATAGGAAGTCCATATCATGTCGATTCTTGACCATGATTTATGCCTATTGAGTAGAAAGTATGTTGTGCTTTTTCTGGGTTCATCTCTCTCCATATATCTTGTATACAAAGTTCATATTTCATTTTTAGAAAGGGCTTAGGTAAGATATTTCTCCCTTTCCCCCCTTTTTTGTAGCTTTTATAGTCTCATACTGGATCAGCAATTGCATTAAAATCTCCAAGTATACAAAGGTTTTGATAATTTAAGTCCACTAGTTTGTCATATAATTGCTGAAAGAATTGATCTTGTTTCTCATTAGGAACATATATTGCAGTCATCAATATTTGTTTTTGATTCCATGTAATTTCCACCATTAATATTCTCCCCTCTTCATCAACATAAATTTGTTTTGGGTTCATTTTTTCTTTTATATAGAAAGCTATCCCTCTTTTCTTTTGTGATGCCAAAGAAAAATAAAGTTTGCCTAGTTTTGGTTGTTCTAAAGTTCTAAAATGTTGTTTCTTAATATGTGTCTCTTGAAGACAAATTATGTCCATTTTCAACTTTTGTAATCTATGAAATGTTTTACTCCTTTTTGATGGGGAGTTAAGACCATTTATATTTATTGAAAAAATTCCAATTTCCTCCATAATTTCAGTTATATTGAGACCTCAGTCTTCTAGGAGAGCTTATCTGTCTCTGGTCTTTGGGTCTAACAGCTTCCCCTAGTTGAGTCTTTTTAGGTACTTCCTCCTCCATTTGCTTTGATGCTTCTGCAGCAGTCATTTCCTCTGGTTTCTTGGGCTCAACATCGCCTTTTTCCAGAAAGGCTCTATGGTTGTTAAAGAATTCCTCTGCTTGAAATGGAGTATCCAATCTATATCTTTTCGAGTCCCAAAAGATTAATAATCCTTCTGGGACCAACCATCTAAAATTCACTCCTCTATTAACCAATTTCCTTGTTAAAAATTTCAGTGGTTGATCTCTTACTGCTATCAAAATCTCATCTCGTATGGATCTTTTGAGGAATCTAACGTGAACCTCTCTAGGAACTCTATTTCTTCTTGCATAGTTTGAGTTGACTGTAAAAACCTGATCCAATTCTCGTTTAATTTGATCCATTTCCATTCCAAGTAGATCCGCCAATAGCTCACTCATCAATTCTAACAGGTTCTCATCCTTCTCTTGTATCATATTTTGAAATCTTAGAAAGTATGACACCCTTTCCATCTCCATGACAGCCATGCTGTCCTCCAGTTTCGGGTTGGTTTGCGCCAGTCTCTGATTTTCATCTTGCAAAGCTTCTAATTTCTTATCAACCACCACTGACTTATCTTCTATTTTTTGCATTCTTTGTTGGGTATCTGCCATTGCCTGTTGGAAGGCTTCCATTTTTTGATCCATTTTGAGCAGATCATTTTTCAAATCTTCATAGTTTTTTTCCAAATCTTTTTTCATTTCCATTTTAGAATCTGCAATTGCCTGAAGGATAGCTTGAGTGTCCTTTTGTTGAATTGCCTGTTGTAAAAATGTAGTAATAGATTTTTGGGGGGCTGGACTCACCAAAGTTGAGGCAGGGGCTGAGGAACCCTTCCTCACTCCTTTAGCCAAATTTGAAACACTCATCTTCTAATTGTTATATTTATTTGTAATCCAATAAAAAGCCCGATGGCCAATTATAATCCACCAGGTAGCCCAAAGAACAACTGTAATCCAGTGCCCTCCTATTATCAGGAGACAAGGCCAAAAATTATTTAAAAAACAAAAAGGAACAGAAAAAAACCCAAAAGAATCCAGTAAAAAAGTAGTCAAAAAAAGAAATAAAAAAAATCCACAACAACAAAAAGAGGCAAGCTTTCTGAAAAAAACAACAACAAAAAAAGGCAAGAGGAGATAAAGGTGTATTTGTATCCAAAAGGACAAAAAAGAAAAATATCCAAATTGTAATTCAATTACAAACTTACAAATCTTCTTTTGAAATTTTCCTTATTGTAGAGAGTATACTGCAGGCCAGAACAAAGCCAGACACCAAGAGAAAACAGTCTCTCTTAGTAGCCTCTAAGAGAGATAAGAATGTCTGGGCATACAGCCAAGTGTCTGGGCGTTGAGTCAAATACTACAGCTGAATACACAAAGTTACCAGAGAACAAAGAGAGGGGGGAAGCAAAAAGATACAATGTAACCACCAGGGGCACGCTGTCTCTTTCCCCAGCCGTTTGAATAGGGAGAAAGAGGGGAAAAAATCCAAAGTAAAAAGACAGTGTTAAAGTTCTAAAAAAAAAAGCAATTAGGGTGGCTTTTCCCAATTAAAATGTTAAAATGTCTTTCTTTTCCTTCTGGAGTAAGACAAAACAATTTCTTCAATTAAACTTCAATTAAAAAGTTTTTTTGAAAGTTTTAAAATAGCGCTTAAACTGCCACTTCACGGGAGGGGGGGACAAAAATCCTTCCTCTTTCCTCCCTTAGGCTTCCAGCTTCAATTTAAAGACAGGAAGTTTGTTTCAAAAAAGTCCACTTTGCATGAAGCAAAAACATAATCTCACCAGGACCGGCTGCTTGCTTCCAAATCAGCTGTTTTCTGTCTCCGGCGATCAGCTGTTGATGGCAGCTAGCGCAGATGCACTCCACCTTTCTCTTGCTGGTTCCAGGGGCTACTTTGGGTTTGGAAAGCTGGCTACCACTGGCTCCCATTCCTCAAAGGTTCACCCCTCGGTGGCCACCCCTCCAGGGTGGCATTCAGTCCAGTTGGGCCCGCCAGCAAAGGAATTTCGGACCCGGGGAACGGACAGTCGTTCCCCAGGATCTACAATCAGAAACGTCACCGGAAGCACTCAATTCCTGTCTTCCTTCATGTGGTTTTTGTAGAGGGGAGGGATGTTTTTTATTTAAAAATATACATATAGAAATTATTCTAGGAGGAAGCCTAACAAATTACACAAAGATAATTTTGGGAGCTAGGCCGGAATGATGAATGAATGAAAAGTACTGAAGATTTTTTTTCTCATCAAATGGCATCAAAATCATATGTGGATGATGGATGTGATGTAAAAATACAGACACAGAAGAGCTCCATCACCAATAGCTTACAAGCAGGTAAAGGTTATGTTCTATAATTGAATTATGTCTCTCCCCCTTTTATGATTTTGCTGTAACAAATACCATATACTGTTAAATTGTTCATTCCACTAAGGTTAAGATTAACACCACCAATCATAATTTCATTCTCTGTGCCAATAAACTGCACTAGAGAATACAGTAATCCATTTATTCCCCATGCTATGTCTCATATTAGAATTAAAAGTGTGAAATTCTGTTTTTCTACAGCTGAGGACTATACCATTTTATGGTTGGCTGCATTTCTTCCAGAAAGTGGCATGAAAGAAATAACATCTTATTATTTGCATATATAATTCAGATCTTGTTCACTTTTTTCTCTACATGATATGCATAGGTGACCTTGGTCATGGGATCTCCCTAAGTCACTGTATATAAATGATAAATCAGTGACAACAGAATAAAAGACAAAGTTATTTGAGAGTTTAACTGCATATTTTGGTGGAAGCCATGGCTTAATCTATCATTTACTATTGTCATCACACGACATACTTCAAATATTGTTGTATTTACTGATTTTTTCTTATGCAGGTCCATGGCAATTAGAATTGCATAGTGAATACCTAGACATATCTAGTTATTGCAGTCTAGTTCAATATATATTGGAAACATTCATCAATATGTGTAAAATTCCACTTAAATTGTTAAATTAATACAATTAATTAAACCAGGAATACAAAGCCAGGGGGGATGAACAGAAGAAATGGAGTTAGTATTGCCTGGGTCAGCAGTATGGGTGGGCAAACGTGACTGATGGACTTGTGTTGTTTCTAATGGTGAATGATGGACTTGTGTTGTTTCTAATGGTAACCTCAACATTTGGCAAGAGCCAGATATAAAATAGATGTATGTAAGAACAGGCTGAACCTGAGCAGAATCTCAATCAATATGCAATTCCAGAATCAGAGTTTAAAATCCTTTCACATAAAAGTCCATACCAGGTTTTCTTTAGTTCATCAATGTAATTCTTCCCTCTCCTTCCCCAAAGGTACAGAGTCATTTCACTGTTGCAACCAAACAGAGATATATCCAAGTTTAAGGTAGTCCTAAATTAGGTACCATCTTTCTTCTCATCTTTGACATTCTGCTCTAGCTCTTTGCTGCTGTTTGCTCTTATTTCTTGCCCTTCTTCTCCTCTTTGTCTACCTGACAATACCTTTGTTTACCTTTTTCATTTTATTTTTTCTTTCATTTTTAAATGCATTTGGATAATTGTGCTTAGTAGTTGAACACAGGCGGGAAGAAAGCCGATCCTTTATATAGTTACTGTATCTCTCTTTCACCAGCTCTATTCTTTGGCATGTAGTTATACCATTTTTTTCTATTCCAAAAATGCATATAGTAAATATACATGTCACAGAATGGGGATTCATTAATAAGGTCCAATAGGTGCCCTTCCAAGTCCATATTACTGGATTTCAATGTTTGTATGAATCAGTTGGAAACAGCAGATATTATTAAACTTAGAGAATCTCTCACCATAGGCTACTGGAAATTGTAATTTATCTGATGAGTCAATAGTTCTCCATCTCTACTTTAATTTATCAGTTTAGTGGCATAAGGAAGCAATAAACGACAATTGATAGTAAGTGAAATTCTGGATATATTTTTAAAGAAAGTTAAGATGCAACATTCTTCATGGATCTTGACTTTGTCATGGTTAAGGGACTTCCACACCCAATGAATATATAGACTAGAGAATACTCTTCCAGAAGAATCATTCATTATGGCAATTCATAGATGAAACATCAGGTAAATTTGATCCAGTGGAGAAGGAATTGCCCAGTCACCCTTGCATTCAGCCAAGAAAATTGAATGTACATTCATAACCATAATAATGTGCACATGATAATGGATCCCCTTGCTCCAGACAGAAAATATTGGACAAACTATTGGAAAAGAATTGAAGTCAAATATAAATGTCATTGGTCTTTATATGGTGTATTAAATCAAAATAACATCCAGTTACAGATTTGTCTTGAGTTAAAAGGAAATAATATGTACATTATTGATACTTGGTCATTCAGGACAAGAACTAAAGCAAGGTATATGTTGCCAAAGCATAGATGTGCATTAATGTTCTGGAAATGAATGAACTAACACAAATTTGAATGGACTGCTTCACATCAGATGTGCATGAGATTATCTATTGCAGATAAGAAAAACCTAGAAGAAGCAGAATAACATTATTAATAAAAGAATCTCAGAATCAATGCTTGGATAAATATTTTCCAAATATAAAATTATTTGAGTCCAAAGCAAGCCAATTGATATTACAGTAATCCTAGTGTATGGTCCAAAGGTAGCTGCAACTGCTTCAATAGCAACTTTAAATTCCTGGCTGACATCACATACCCCAAAAATGCCATACTATTTATAGCAGATTAGAATACTAAAACTGGAAATAACTGAAAAAATATGCCATCACTCTGCTAAACAACCAATTCCAAAAACACTATCTTATGTCTATCATATCAAACTATGTAGTAGGGCTGTATTACTATTATCTTTCTCATCTTTCCTATTATCTATTCCTTTAGTATCTTATTACTATCACTTGGTTGTTTGTATCTTATGATCTATGCTTTTATTTAGTATCTTATCACTATCAATGAGTATTATATCTTATGATTAGGATGATTGTATTATGATTATATTCATGATTTATCACTTGTTTCTTCTATGTACATTGAGAGCTTATGCACCAGAGACAAATTCCTTGTGTGTCCAATCACACTTGGCCAATAAAGAATTCTATTCTATTCTAAAACAATATCTGGAATAATGAAGCAGGAGACAGACTAATAGAGTTTTGCCAAGAAACTTACCGTATTTTTCTGTGTATAAGACGCTATTTTTTCCTGCAAAAACCCTGTTCAAAAATCAGGTGCGTCTTATACACAGAAAAATAATGCAGCGACTTATACACAGAAAAATAATGGTAACCTCCGCAACACAGGACATGCCTGTATGAGTTGCCATACTGCCTGGTGCAAGTGTCAAGCACCTGTGGGCTTGCCACTAATGGGAGGGGGGAAGGGGCAAGATCGTCGGCCAGCTGAACTTCCAGATTTGCTGGCTCAGCTGTCGGTGCGGAGAAACTTGCATGCCAGAGCGTCTTATACAAGGGTGCGTCTTATAGATGGAAAATACGGTAATTGTTTATAGCAAACACATGCCTCCAACAACCTAAAAGACAATTCTACGCCTGAATATCACAAGTTGATCAACTCCAAAATTAAATTGACTGTCTATACTGATCTGTGACCAAAATAAGTATTTGACTATACAGTCTCCAAGCAAAGGTGTTGAAACTTTGTGCAGTTAGTACAACCAAAACCTTATGATTTAGATGATAAACTCCTTGCAAAATTACAACTTAAACTAAACCAGCAAACCATAATTTCAGCAATATTTAATGAATTACGTTTGATAAATGGAGGGTCTCTGGAGAAAAATAGATTGAAATTGTGATAGCATTATCAAAGAAATAAACAAAAATATCCAAAAATGAAAAAAATGAAAAGAAGATGAGATGGCTGTCTGCTATTGTCAGGTCCACCATCACCAGCTTGGGGCCTTGCTGGTGCCCTGACATTAAGACAGGAGGGGGGAGGGGCGTTTATTGGGTGCTAACTTCAAACATGGGAAATAGGGAGGGGGAAATGACAATGGAAGAAGACCAGATCATCAAACTGACTTGTACCAGGATCTTCAAGGCCGTTTGCCATGAGAATGGAATGTTACCAGTTTGACACCTCAGAGTTTCTCAAAACATCTTACCGATATCACATTGGCTGGCTGGAGGACTGATCATGGGGGGAAGGAGTGAGAAGTGAAAAGAATAGCTTTGTATTTTGTGCAAGAATACCAGATTCTGCCTGACTTTACTACAACCAGTTTCTTTCAGTAAAAGTTCCTTTGCTTCAACTAAATAGAGTCAAAAGTCTTATTTTTCTGAGAGAATAGATTTGGGCCAGTCTGACAAACACATAGACATACTGCCCAACTAAACACTGATCTCCAGATAAGATCAAGAAGAGACAACAATTTATATTTAAATAAAAAGAAGATATAGAGAAGAAGACTATGTGGAAGACATGAATCAATAAGAAAAAGAGCCACCTCAAATGAATAATATTAGAAAAGTCTGACAACTGCATTATATGGGCAACAAGTAGGCACTTGAGAAGGGATTTAAGCCAATCACAATTGGGGCTGTGCTGGAATGGATCAAAGCATTGCAATCTACTTATTCTGGAAGGCTTATAACAGCTCAGACTGGAAAAACAGCAGTTTTAAATCAACATTAGAAAACATGGTACATTAATAACACTGTGGGATTGGGAGGTGGATATGCTGTAAGGTCACTGGCCCATGATTAAACCAAAGACACTAGGAAATCCAATCAGGAAACTCAGGCAGAGGCTTCTTAAAGGAACAGTACTTTAGTCAATCGAGTGAAGTAGCAGAGTGGAACACTATCTGAAACGTTGGCAGTAATTGTGTTCAG
This sequence comes from Protobothrops mucrosquamatus, assembly GCF_001527695.2. NCBI lineage: Eukaryota > Metazoa > Chordata > Lepidosauria > Squamata > Viperidae > Protobothrops > Protobothrops mucrosquamatus. The sequence continues at coordinate 143,226 of NW_015388896.1, forward strand.
AAGTGCTACACCTTAGAAAGTTAATGGCATCACTTTATAAACTTCGTTAACCAATCAACATTCAACAATAGAGTTATTACCATATAAGGAAAACAATAGATCATTCCTGTACACTCCCTTGTTCCCACCTCAATACATCCATGTATGTATTTCCCTCGCTTACATGAAATTCATCCTTGACACAGATGCTGATTACAGAAGTGAGATAGCAGTAGTTAGGCTAAACAGTTTTTTTCTAGTTCCAGTTACAAAATCCTACATTCCTCTCTTTTAATTTTGAAACAGAATGCTTTCTGTTGCTTAGTAACCAATGAAGTATATTTCTTCGGTATTGCAGTTAGAGTCAGGACTTTGACTGGTTTATGGGGTTTGTCACTCCTTACAGAGGATGCTATGACCATCATTCCGGAGATGGTAGCTGTAACTGTTCTTTGGATAACAGGAATCAGACATGGCAAAACCAGAAGACCTCCAAAATATTTAAATATTCCTTTTAATTAATTTTAAATTTGTATTGTTTTGTATGTATTTTAAATAGATTGTCAGCCGCCCTGAGTCCTACGGGAGAAGGGCGGGATATAAATCCAAAAAATAAATAAATAAATAAATAAAAATTATCCTTCGCCAATCTCACCAAAACAGCTTGTATCCATGATACCTGTCCAGGTTTGAACAGGGACATGGGCTATTTTCCTCATATGGTCAATGATCTCCTCAATCACTTTTTCCTGGTCATCAATCTGGAGGCAACAGTTTGTCAAACTGAATTTTCCACAAACACCTCTTTTTTTGCTGATAAATAATCCAAAGCCAGGCGGTTTTGATACACTGCTGTATGTAACTGGGTATTGGTTTTAGCAAGCAAATTTAAAGCCAAGGCTGTCTCATTCGTAATTATTTCTAATACAGCTTGCAGTCTAATGATTCTATTAAGCATATAAATAGGAGTTCTATATCCATACATTTCATCTTCTGCCCAGGTAGCAGGCCTGAACACCTGTATAATCCTTTCTGGGGGCTATTCTTCTTTGTTCCATGTCTTTTGACTTGATATTTGGAATCTGTTATGATTTGTTAATGATAGTCCTCATTTTTGTCTATACCCAATCTCATCAAAAATGGGTACATCTAGTCTTTCCCCTTGTTTGATAGGGAATAAAAAGAAACTGGGTTTTATAGTACCTAATATGCAGGATCCTTCCCACATGGCTGGGAGGACAAGATAAGCAAACTTTCCACAAATCCAATACAGCCTGTCTGGGCAGTCCGGGTGAGAGTGGCATCCAATACAGCCTGTCTAGGCAGTCCGGGTGAGAGAGGTAGACAGTTGGAGAATGTTCACCAGGGGTTTTTGCGGTTGGGCCGAGTCAGTGGTACTCCACCAAAAGGATGCTGAGATGTTTGTCTGCAAGAGGTGTTCACACCTAAGCTTCCCAAGGGCTTTACCAAAACCTTCTGTTTTAAAACAGGTTTCTCACTATGGACATGGTCAGGGTCCACATATTGGGTCTATTGATGACTTTCCAAGTGAGATTTTGACCAGCCAGGACAGTAAGATTTATTTCACATGCTTCCCAAGGCCATTGTTCACCCATGCTCACCCCGCACACATAACAATGAGTTACATTTAGAGATGAAGCAATTCTTTTGGCCAGATCAATAAAAAGTTTCTTTGCCACCGAGGGAATCTCAATTGTGGTCTCCAATTCATCATAAGAAGAGTGAAAAATTCAGAAGTGTTTCTGGGATGGTAGTATAATAGTATCAACTTGAACCCATATTTGCGTCCAGGAGTCCGCTCTGTTTCCATCGATAGCTAGTCCAAATGATGCTGAGAAGTCCACTGGTCTAGTTATCTCGAAGCACACCAGGTTGCAGGAATCAGTGTCACACTGGGAAGTACTGAACTCCTTTAATTACATTGATCTTTCCTTTGTGCCAGATTGGGTTACCCCTATATAACACTTTACAGTGCTCCAGCTCAGACACAGTATAAGACTGTAGCCGAGGTAGGATGTACAGATGTATTTGGCATTAAACAAATAGGCCTGTCTCCACTCCAGTGCTCCATATGTAGTCCACTTAGCTTGATTATGGTCAATAGCTTTACAAAGCAGACTCTTGTATCATTCTTTCCCAAGAGGTATTGTCTGTGTGTCCTATATTGACAGGTTCATAACAAGTGACCCTATTCCCCATTTTGCAAGTAGAATACGTAGTCTTGTTATAAATACAACTCCCTTTTGTTCCTTTACTCTCATAGGGGGAGTGATAAATCAGTGTCTTGCTAAGTCCGTCCCTTATACTTGGTGACTGTGATACATTGTCCACACCCTTGATTCTGCGAACCTGTTTTGGAACATTGAGCCATCCTGAGGGTCAAATATATTAAGGCAAGTGTTGGACCCATGGTCTGAATCATCCTTCCTTCTCCCAAAGAAGGTATGAGAGAAATAGCAGCAACAGAATAAAAATGTGGCAATACACAGTCCAGATACCACAAACCTGACTTCCAAGATAGTCCAGTGCATTGAAGCTTTCTCCTAGTCAGATGGAAACAGTTCAAAAGGCAAGGCAGGTATTCTTCAAAGTTTTACTTTTAGGCTGTCCAGCTGCTGGGCTTGCCACTGGAGAGGGGGGATGGAACTTTGTTGATTCTAGATCTGTGGACCCATGCCTTGATTCCTTCCACTTTCACCACAGTTGGGGTGCTCAGGAGGACTTGATGGGGCTGGGACCACTTAGGACTTGTACTTATAGGTGACAGTTCTTTCATCCAAACCCATTCTCCAGGAACAGCATGCAATAGTGCTTCAGAGACAGGTGATAGGGCAGCCTGGGCCTGTGCTGAGATAGAAGGCAAAACCTGTGCCAGATTATGCAAATACTGAGTAATATTCTTCTCTCCTTCATTGACATTCTTTAACCTATGTGCAACAAATGGTCTCCCATACATCATTTCAAAAGGGGACTGTTGTGTCCTGAGCCTGCAAAAGCAGGCTCAGGACGTTGCATTGGTCCCGGGCATTCCAAAAGCTGCCCGGGACCAGACAGAGCGGCGCCGGCCTTGTGTGCATGCGCAAGGTGCGAAACGCTCTGTTCCTATTGGTTGACACTGTATGGGCTTCTGGCCATATAAAAAGGCCTACGTGCCTTTTGTTTTTGCTTCGTTGTTGTGGAAGAGAATAAAGCATTTGTTTAACACCGCCATGTGTCTTCATCCTTTGTCCACGAACGAAGTACACAACACTGGCGACGAGGATGGGATCCTTTGCAAGCTGAAAAAAAAGATTTAAGACTTACCCAGAAAGTCATGAAGAGGGGAAGATGGCGTTTGAATCAGCATCCCAGCCTGCCAGTACAGCGTTGCTGGAGGTTGAGCTCAGCTAAAGAACCCTTTCCCCAAACAGCAGCCTGCAGAGGAAGCGAGTGGTGAAGGTCGTAAAGTTTACGATGTTGAAGATTGGCTGCTTGACTGATTTCGATGTCTCCCACCAAGAGAGATGGAATTCCTATGTAGCATGGGTGGAGAACTACTTCAGAGTAAATCAGATAAGAGAAGACAGCCTGAAGGCAGCAACTCTTTTGTGTGTCTGTGGACAAGAAGCTTTTGACATCGCAGAAAATCTGGTGGCCCCTGCACCTCTGGAGTCAGTAACATATGATGATTTAAAGAAAATGTTGAGGGAGCATTTCCAGCTGAAGTTATCCATCATTGCTTGGAGGCACGCGTTCGAGCAGAGAGACCAGAGGCCGGGTGAATCTGCTGCGGACTTTATTGCAGCCTTAAGGAAAGCAGCCAGACCTTGTGAGTTCAAAGATTTGGAAGAGAGGCTGCGAGATAGATTTGTCTGTGGCTTAAGGAGCAGAGACTTACAGCAAAAGATTTTTGCAAGAGAAGATGTCTCCTTCCAAGATGCGTTGCGAGAGGTGGCAGCTGAGGAAGCAGCAGGAGGGGCTGTGAAGGCCTTGCGCCTTGCCAGGAATCCTCCTGACACAGCTACCATCCATCAAGAGGACGCTCGAGAAGGATCAGAAGAGGATCCTGAAGAGGAGGTCGACAGACTTCATCAGCCAGCGGAGAGGAGGCAGAAGGGACATCCGGTCAAGACCCCAGCATCGCTTCAATGCTTCGGGTGTGGAGGACGCCACAAGCGAGCTGACTGCAGGTTTCGCTCCGCCATTTGTAGGGTGTGTGGCAAGCAAGGCCACATTGCATCCGTCTGTTTGGGTCGCCAGAAGGTTCAACCTCGGGAAGAATTGCTTCAGAAAGGTACCAGGGTCCCCAGCCAAAACAGGGTGGGTTTCTGTGCATCGCGCAGGAGCATTCTAAAAACAGGGATGCTTTCCATTAACGTAAGGTTGCAAGGGGTTCCCTTACGAATGGAGTTGGACACAGGGTCCGCTCTTTCCATTATTTCAATTAATACTTTAAAAAAGACTTCTGGTGGTGGCATCAGGGCAGTGCAGAGTTAAGGAGACAGGCTCTGTCACCTAACTCTGATCTTTCCACGTTTGGAGACCCTTTGGGGGCGCGGGGAAGTCTGGAGGACAACGCGTGAGAAAGGGGGATGCCGGAGGAATAACGAGGCGAAAGGCAATCGCTCGTTAGGACGAAGGAAACCTTCTAATTTCAATGTGGTTTGAAGACGGTCGTCGACTACCGCCTAGACTCCGGGACTATTTCGGTGTCTACTACGCCTTCGTTCTTAAGATTGTCTGCCACGGTTCATCATTCGACATTATCGGATATAATAAGGATTATGATTTCTTATACTCCTCTCAGATTATTCTAAATTCACAGATAATCCTGCCCGCGACTCTCCAAGCTCAATTGGAGACGGAATCCTCAACGCAAGCGGCGACCCGGCGGAGGAGCTGTGAGTTGACAGATCTAAAGAACCGAGAGATTAAATAACAGAAGGTAGGCACAAATAAAGACAGTGTATTAAATCTGTGAACGCAGAAGACAGAGAGGTTTGAGGAAGGAACTGGGAGCGGAGAGATCGTGATAAAGTTGAAGCCTGTAGAGCTTGTGGATTGAGAGACCTGGATAGAAAAGACTGTGAGTTGAAAGAGTTGAAAGAAAATGGCAATCTAGAAGAACGCAGCAGCGATTAAAAGTGGTTGGAGAAAAATTAGAGACAAACCTGAGGGCTGCGAAGATCGGGAAACTCAAGTAAAGTGCTCCCAGCCACAAAAAAGCGTGGTTTGCTGTTAAAATCTGAAGGTGGAGAGAGAGACCGGGAGGATACGACACCAAAGGCAAGTGAAAAGAATGGACTGAGGTTGGAAAGAAAACCTGGAGCTTGAGAGATCCATTCAAAAGATACAAGGAAGGAGACGAGAGTGAAGGAGCCGAGTGACGATTGGAGAATAAACGACAGGAGAGGAAGCTGAAAAAGATGGGCTGACGCTGAGAAAGATTTATAGGTTGACAGGGACGGTGCTTTAAGTAAGACGAGCGTGAACGGAAGGCAAGGAGACAACGGAAGCAGGAGAGTGGATGAGGTTTGAGAAGAGATAAAAAAGGACTGTATAATTGGGAAAATTTGTTGGTTAAAAAAGTAAGAAAGAAAAAGAAAGTGAAGAAAGTTTGAGAAGGTAGAGAGAGGTTGGAGTAATTGGTGTAGTGGAGGAAAGTTCAGAGAAGTTGAGGGAAGAGAAGTGTAAAATAATTATGGCAACATTGAGGACAGGAAAAAAAACGGTATCGAGTTTAACATTGACACCCTCATCCCCACCTGGCCAAAGATTAATAGAAGGAATGTTTGGCACAGATAAACAAAATGTAATAGCCAATATGCAAACTATGCAATCTACACTCCTCAGTATCCAAGAAACAATGTTAAAAATGCAAGAGACTATATCGAAAAATCATGTGGAAATGAGAGGCGATATAAATAAA
>NW_015388896.1:153027-168927 GCF_001527695.2 Protobothrops mucrosquamatus
ATATTGACTGCAGCTCGTATAGCATATGCGCAATGTTGGAAGAGTGAAAATATTCCCACAAATGATATGATTATGTATAAAATTTTGGAATGCGCAGAAATGAACAAACTTACGTTAGAATTAAAAGACAAGGAGACGTCAGAATTTTATGAAATTTGGAATAAATGTTATAATTGGCTAGAACAGAGAAAGAAAAAGATATAATTATTGATGTACATAAAATGTAAATAAGATGTAAAGAATATTTAAAATGTAAAGCACTGTTCTGTTAGAAGAAAAGATTTATGTTTATGTAGTTTTTGGTGTATGGTGTATGGTGAAAAAAAAAAGATTTGTAGCTGTAGTGGCCTTCGAATTAAACTCAGGCCATCAAATATAATACTCGCTGATTTTAAAAATTCTATGGTGTGTGTTAAGGGGGAGGCCACCCTTAGGGTACAGTATAAGGATTTTGAAGGTTCCCTAGATGTGGTGGTTGTTGGGGGTGAACGTATGAGTCTTATTGGACTTGATTGGTTCAAGGCTCTAGGAATCCAGGTAACTGGGCTGCACAGCTTGCAAACGCTGGGCCTTGCAGAGGTTTGCAAGGAGTTTGCAGATGTATTTAGTTCAGAGCTTGGATCCTACAAGGGGCCTCCCATTTCGCTACAGTTAGACCCAACCATCACGCCGATCAGGGGTAAGCCTAGGAGGGTACCTTTTGCCCTCAAAGGTAAGATTGATGCTGAACTGGACAAATTGCTCCAGCAGGGCATTCTAGAACCTGTGGATTCTAGTCCATGGGAAACCCCCATAGTAATGCCTCTAAAGGCTAACAGGGAAATACGTATTTGTGCAGACTATAAGTGCACACTGAATAAGGCACTGCAATAGCACGCTTATCCAGTGCCTGTGGTAAGTCACATTCTGGCCTCCCTCAAGGGGGGGGGGCGCATTTTTGCGAAGCTTGACCTGGCACAGGCCTATCAACAGCTACCTGTTGATGAGGCAGCTGCAGAGGCCCAGACTATTGTGACTCACAGGGGGGCCTTCAAGGTCAAAAGACTGTTATTTGGGGTAAATGTAGCCCCTGGCATATTCCAAAGTGTCATGGAGAGCACACTTCGAGGTATTCCTGGGGTCTGTCCCTATTTTGATGACGTCCTCATTGCTGGGGAGTCATCTCAGAATTTAGCAGAAAGGTTAAGGACTGTCTTGCTTCGTTTTCGAAAAGCAGGCCTTAAGCTAAAGCAGGATAAATGCAAGATAGGAGTCACTTCCACTGACTTCTTAGGTTTCAGGATTCATGCCCAAAGCATTCACCCTGCTGAAGCTAAACTACAAGCTATTCAACAGGCCCCAAGCCCCAAGTCCAAGAGTGAGCTGCAAGCCTTCTTGGGGTTATTAAATTTTTACCATGCATTTCTCCCACATAAAGCTGCAGTGGCAAAGCCGTTACACAGGCTCTTAGACAAGCAGGCTCTGTGGCAGTGGACTAAAGTCCATGAAAAGAGTTTCAATGAGGTTAAGGCCTTGCTCACTTCTAATGATGTGTTAGCGCATTTCAATGAGCAACTGCCTGTTTGCATCGCATGTGATGCATCTCCTTATGGGGTGGGGGCTGTACTTAGCCATCTGAAGGCTGATGGGACACAGGTCCCTGTAGCCTATTACTCAAGGACTCTGTCTTCTGCAGAGCGAAATTACGCTCAAATTGACAGGGAAGCCTTGGCCATAGTGGCTGGCATAAAGAAATTTCATGATTTCTTATATGGCCGCCATTTCACGGTCTATACTGACCATAAGCCTTTGCTAGGGTTGTTTACCACCAACAAACAGACCCCACATATCATTTCTCCTCATATGCTGAGATGGTCCATTTTCCTGTCAGCATATAACTACACATTAGTTCACAAACCTGGAAAAGAAATGGGTCATGCAGATGGCCTGAGCAGATTACCCCTGAACCAATTAGAGCCAGATCCTGCTCCAGCCATTAATATTCTTTCCATTCAGGAGTTGCCTGAGTCTCCCCTCAATGTTAGAGATGTGGCTGCAGAAACTGCCACTGATCACACGCTTACATGTGTGTTGACATGGGTGTTGTCAGGATGGCCTGACAAGTGCCCAGATACTGAGTTCCAAAGCTTCTGGCACAAGAAGCATGAGTTTTCCACTTTCAAGGGTTGCCTGTTATGGGGTAGCAGGGTAGTGATCCCAGCCTCATTGAGGTCTAGAATCTTGATCTCTCTGCATGAGGGACATCCTGGTATAGTAAGGATGAAAGCGCTTGCGTGCAGCCATCTTTGGTGGCCTGGGCTAGATAAAGCCATCGAGGCCCAGGTGCACGGGTGCCAAGTGTGCCAACAGTCACAGCCTGAAATGCCTCAGGCCCCAGTATATAGGTGGGAGGAAACTCAAACCCCATGGTCTAGGGTGCATATTGATTATGCTGGGCCCTTTCAGGGGCAATTCTTCCTGGTTGTTGTTGATAGCCATTCCAAGTGGCTAGAGGTTGTTCCTGTTTCCTCCAAATTCAAATTTCAAATTTATTTGATTTATATACCGCCCTTCTCCCTTGCGGGACTCAGGGCGGTGAACAGGCACATTAATAAAACAGCACTACTACTGCCAGGACCATCCAGGTGTTGAGAGGAATTTTTGCATAACATGGTCTTCCAGATGTTCTGGTTTCTGATAATGGCCCTCAATTTACATCTTCTGAGTTCCAGGCTTTTCTTCAAGCCAACCTGATCCGGCATGCCACATCGGCTCCCTTCCATCCATCCTCCAACGGACTGGCAGAGAGAATGGTGCGCACCACCAAAGATGCTCTTAAGAAACTGACTTACGGTAACTGGCATCACAGGTTAGCAGATTTCCTTCTTGCACACCGCACCACATCATGCACAGCCACAGGGAAGAGCCCTGCTGAACTCTGCTGGGGTCGCCGCCTCATCACTAAACTGGACAGGCTGGACCCTGACCAGGTGGCTTCACAGGTGTCACAACCGCGGGCACTTAGGAGACTCCAGGTGGGCGATCCGGTTTGGGCAAGAAACTATGGGCCTGGATATCTCTGGGTCACAGCTGTGGTCTGCAAGGTCTCTGGGCCATTGTCCTACGAAGTTGCCTTGGGTGACGGTCGCGTTCTTCGCAGACACATAGACCAACTGTGTTGGAGACTGGACTCTCACCCTTCTGCTCCTGGCTCTGCTCTGGGGGGGGGGAGGACCATAATATGCATTCTGGGTCACAGTTTTCCAGGCCTAAAAGGCCCTCACTAGCTGCTACGGAGGCTGTTTGGGATTCATCCCAAGGTTCCGCAAGTGCTCCAAACAGGAATTCACTGGATAGGGGGTCATCCCACACATCCATAATTACTCCAGACAGGGAGTCACACCGGGGGTATCCACAGTATTCACATATGACAGATAGTGCTCCAGACAGGGAGACTGACCAGGGGTATCCACACAAATCACAAGCAGCAAGAGAAAAGGAATTCCATCAGGGCCGCTTGCCTAATTCCGCAATTGCTCCCAAAAGGAAGTCACCAGCAAAGGGGTTTGCTATGGAGTCAGGTGACTCCTGACTCTGGCACCTTTGACTCGTGCTTGGGGGCCACTGAGTACTGGGGCACTTCCGCTACCCAGGTTTCTCCATCTGCTAGCCTTGGGCTCGAGGGACAGTGTTCCCAAGAGGGGTCCATTGTGGACCCGGGTGACACTCTCCGTCCGACGGCGTCCCGAGGAGATAAAGACGACAGGAACGCAGGAACGTAGTGAAAGCAAGGTGATTTAATCCCCGGCCAAAACAAAGTCAGCACTGGGAGTGGTTTGCTCCCAGTGCTGTATATAGAGGTACCACACCCCTTCCCTCCGCCCCCAACAGCAAGCCAACATCCGCCTGTAGCACATAAACGTCCCCGTAGTCCAGCCCCACCCCTCCCTGGATGCAGTCATGCCGGGCTTGTTGTCTCGTCGGCCGCTTGGCTGCTGCAGCAGGCCATCATCATCCTGGTCAGTCCTTCCGCTGTTGCAGCCCCGTTCACACTGTAGATGCCTTCCCTCGGGCCCCGCGTTCTCTGGGTCTTGTTTGTAGTGCGGGCCGGCCAAATGGCCATGGGCTGACGGCTCGGCTAGTCTTTGCTTGCGACAGCCGCTGCTGGCCCCTCCCCCGACGTCCGCGGTCTTTCCTGGCCCTCCGCGGCTACCATCCGCTGTCTTCCGGCTTTTCGGCTGAGCCGCGGCAAACGGCAGGCCTCTGCATGCCTCCCCCCTCACCCTCGCGCTGGGCGATGCCGACTGAGGGCTCCGTGACCCACGCGAGGTAGGCGGTGGCTCGGGGAAATGAGGGGAGGGGGGTGGGTCGTACCTGCTGGCTGGAGCTATGTTGGAGGAGAGCTGGGCGACTGCGTCGGCATGCGGCGGTTGGGCGGCTGCAGCGGCGTTCGGCTGCTGCGGCGTTCGCGACTTCCCCCCCCAGCGGATGGCAAGCCCCGCGGAGCTTGACATGCGGCCCCCTCTACCATGCCTCCTCCTGGAAGAGAAAGGGACGTGGGTGAGGTTACGCCCATACCTGTGACGGCCCCCGGCCTCCCCGGGTGTTTATGGTGGAATGCCCGTACCAGTCGGGGGGCATGGACATCCCCCTCCCCAACCCACGAGGCGTCAGAGAGGGGATACCCCTTCCACCGGATGAGGTACTGCACTCTTCCGTGATGGGTCCGGGAGTCGAGTACCTCTTGCACCTCGTACTGTGACCCGATGACCGGTCCCGGCGCCGACTGCGACGGGGCCTGAGGAGCTAGCTTCAGAAGGCTTGCGTGAAACACGGGATGTACCTTCCCCAACAAGGGGGGCAGCCGCAGCCGTACGGTCACCGGGTTCAGTACTTGTGTTACCTGGAATGGCCCTACGTATTTGGGACCTAATTTCTTGCAGGGTACCCTCAGGCAGAGGTATTTGGTTGAGAGGTATACCCAGTCCCCCACCTGAAAGGGCTTGTGTTCCCCCCTCCTTTTGTCGGCCTGCACTTTAACCGCTGCTTCGGCCTGTTTTAGGGCATCTTTCACCTGCCCCCACAATGCCGTCACCCGCGTGATCCAGGTTTGTGGGGAGTGGGGAGTGACCGTCCCCTGGGGCCATTCGGGAATGGGAACGAAGTCCAACCCGTGCACCACCCGAAAGGGGGCAAACCCTGTGCTGCCATGCATGGTGTTATTGTACGCCACTTCAGCAAACAGCAGGAGGTCCACCCAATCGTCCTGCCGGTAGGTGATGTAGCTGCGGAGATAGCGCTCTATCATAGCATTCGCTCGCTCCGCCGCCCCGTTGGTGCTGGGATGGTACGCCGAGCTGAGGCCTTGTGACGTCCCAAGGAGCCGGAGAAAGTCACGCCAAAACCGTGCGGTGAACTGCACTCCCCGATCCGATATGACGCGCCGAGGTGCTCCGTGCAGGCGGTATATGTGCTGAAGGAAGAGACGCACCAGTCGCTGTGCCGAAGGCAGGCCCTTGCAGGGGATGAAATGGGCCTGCTTCGAAAAAAGGTCAATGACCGTCCAGATCACGGTGTGACCACGGCTATTGGGCAGATCGACGACAAAGTCCATGGCAATCTCCTCCCATGGGCGGTGTGGGTCGGCGACTTTCTGCAATAGGCCCAGTGGTTTTCCCACACGGGGTTTTGCAGTGGCACACACGTGACATGCTTTCACGTAGGCTTCCACCTCGGGTTTCATCCTGGGCCACCAGAACTGTTGTCGAACAAGATGTAGGGTTTTTAGGAACCCGAAGTGTCCACTCCAACACAGCTTGAACCTTCCGTGGGTCCATTTCCACGCCATCCCCTGAAATGCGGTATCCCAGGTAGTCCAAGCGGGATTGGTGAAACTCGCATTTTGATAGTTTCACGTACAAGTTGGCGTCGAGCAACTTCAGTAAGACCTGGCATACCAAATTGACGTGTTCTTCTAGGGTAGTGGTGTAAATCGGGGGACACCGGGGACTTTCACCCCTCCAAGGTATGCTGGCTTGGACTTAGAGGGCCCAGCCAGCCAGCAGCTGGGTGGGTCAACTGGGTATTTGGGGCAGCAAAGTCCTGGCCTGCCTAGCCTGGTAGGCGAGCAGGTAGGCCAGGCACCCTCACCAGGGTCACCTGGGGATTTAGGGCAGCAACGTCCTGGCCTGCCTAGCCTGGTAGGTGAGCAGGCGGGCCAGGCAATCTCTCTGGGCTTTAGAAGGTTGCAGCGGGCCAAGTGCCCGCCCAAACATCTGAGAGATTTTGTGAGGTTGCTGTCAAATCATGAGGGGCTGGTTCAGGAGACCCCTGATTAAAAGGAGTAACTCGTGAGTAGGTTATTTGTATTAGTTTTTTTAATTTCGGATACATTTATTTGCAATAATAAATATTGAAGGGGGTTCGCCTGAGGGCAGCTTCGTGTATTCCACATTCTTTGTATTTGAATAATGCAACTGTGGGCCTCTCTTCCCATTGCTCGACGTACATGTGTGTACGCGAAGTATGCTCCATCTAGGGGGGAGGGGTGTTGTGTCCTGAGCCTGCAAAAGCAGGCTCGGGACATTGCATTGGTCCCGGGCATTCCAAAAGCTGCCCGGGACCAGACAGAGTGGCGCCGGCCTTGTGCGCATGCGCAAGGCGCGAAACGCTCTGTTCCTATTGGTTGACACTGTACGGGCTTCTGGCCATATAAAAAGACCTGCGTGCCTTTTGCTTTTGCTTCGTTGTTGTGGAAGAGAATAAAGCATTTGTTTAACACTGCCATGTGTCTTCATCCTTCGCCCGCAAACGAAGTACACAACAGGGACAAAGCAAGTTTTCTAGAGGGCAAAGCACAAATGTGAGTTAATGCAAGGGGAATGATTTTTGGCCAGGGGAGACTGGTTTCCTGACAAAGCTTAGGAACCTGAGTTTCATGCTTTCAGATTTAGCTGAGGCCTGTGGCCTATAGCTTTTGCTTTTCTTCCTACTATCTGGAGCACTTTGTCCCACAAAGGTCATTTTTAACATAACTTTGTTTGCAGGAACATCTGGATCCAAATCTGTAAATCTCCGGAAACCATCTTTGAGGTGGTTTAAGAAGTCGGTTGGTGATTCTTTAAGTTCCTGAAGAATTTGGTGACTCCTATGGAAGTTTACAGTTTTAGGTACATCCTTGCGCAGACCATGGCAAAAAGCCATTTTTAAGAAACACATCAATTTGGGGTTTGAGGCCAATGCAGGCCTCCCTTTTAATTTGATACTGTAGAATTGTGATAGGGTGAGCCTGTGGAATCAGAAAGGCTTGGTATGGGAAAGAAAATTTGGCAAAACCTAGTGTTCCCATATACCACACACTAGGGTTGATTTCCAAATTATTGGGGATCATTTGATTTGGAGGATAATTTAAAAAGCACATGTAAGCTGGGTCCAGTGGAATGTCCAAACTTACTCCATCAGGGGAATATTTGATGGTGGCTCCCAATTTTTCCAGCAAGTCCCACCCCAGCAAATTCGAAGGACACTGAGAAGGACAAAAAAAGGAATTGGGGTTGAATTTGGGGCCCTTTGCCAGCCTGAATGGGGAAGGAAAAACTGCAGGGAGCAGCCTCCTCTCTTCTTGTAACTCTGACAATAGGGGTAGTTTCTCATGACAAACAGGGAATTTCAGTATTAGTAAGGATACTGTAGGTGGTGCCAGTGTCTACCAGAAAAGAATATGGCTTTTCCCTTTCAGACCACACATTTTCTGAATGTCCGTCTGAAGAGCCAAATTGGAGAAAAAAACCTACATAAAGTTCTTCTTCGGGTTTTTTTTTTCTTCCATGGCTAAAACTGTTAAAAGATTCTGCAAGATTTCCAGATTTAATGTTCCCATGGGTGGCCATGGGAGCTGTTAGAAACCGAGAAAATAAGCTGGCCAAACGGAGGTGCACAAAGTTTTTAATTTTGCTTTCCTGAAGGTTATTTTTATGGCCACAACCAATTTCATTACATTCCAATGGGATAATATGCAGCCCAGAGGCATGCACAGCTCCTCTTTCCTAGATGCGGGTTCACTTGCTCAGTGCAAATTACTCTCCCTGCTCCCCATGATTTCCAAGAGATTTCTCGGGCCAGTTTCGACCGGTTCAGGGTTAGCCAAACCCTCTCTTATGCATGACTGCTTTACAGGGGATTTCTTATGGGGGATTTCTGAACAGTCACTCAGTTCTATCACTGCACAGGCAGATCCCTTGTGGAAAATTCCTGAATCTCGGGCACATACACACCTACACTCGCACTCCCCGAACCTCCTTCTTACTTCCAGAATGTTTCTACTTACCAATTCCTCTTGTATTCTCATCTTGTTCTACCCTTGCTGGGACGAGATGAAGTGGAAGCCTCCTTAAACATTCGGGTTCAGATGATCACAGGTCTGCCGGCCGCTGGTCGGGTCGAGGTCACCAGACAAAAAGGGTCTGGGAGTGCTCTTGATGTCATCGCCGATCCGCACCAGTTTTTCTGGACGTCATACCAAAGGTTGCTGAGCCACAAAAGGACTCATTCGCAGGGGTCCCAATGGGCAGGACCACCTCGAAGGAACACAGCCTTCAAGTCCCTGTTTGGATGCCAAATATGTAAGGTCACTGGCTCTTGATCAAACCTGAGACATCAGAAAATCCAATCAGGAAATTCAGGCGGAGGCTTCTTAAAGGAACAGTACTTTATTCAATTGAGTGAAGTAGCTGGATGGAACACCATCTGAAACACTGGCAGTAATTGTGTTCAGAAGTGCCACACCTTAGAAAGTTAATGGCATTGCTTTATAAACTTTGTTAACCAATCAACATTCGACAATAGAGTTATTACCATATAAGGAAAACAATAGATCATTCCTGTACACTCCTTGTTCCTGCCTCAGTACATCCATGTACATATTTCCTTCACTTACATGAAATTTGTCCCTTCACAAATGCTGATTACAGAAGCGAGATAGCAGTAGTTAGGCTAAACAGTTTTTTTTCTAGTTCCAGTTACAAAACCCTACAGTGCCAATCATTTGGAACCAGTGGGTGGCTAATGCTGGCAATGGGCCAAGCAGCACAGAGCAAATCTGGTCTATGTTCTTGGTGGGATATGTGCTGGTGGGATATCATTTTTGTCAGCAGAGTAAATTCTATATTTAGTGACATGACAAGGCCCTTGGGATAGAAAAGAGTAGCAGAACTGTGACAAGATCTTCTGATTGCTCACAAATGGGATACATGACTGTGCTAATCAAACAAGGTATGCACAATGAATTGGGATACCAAAATCAGATCATGAGAGTGCAGATGTAAAGGGGATGTGACAAAAATGATATCCCACCAGCACATATCCCACCAAGAACATAGACCAGATTTGCTCAGATGAAGAAATCCCCTCCCTTAGATAATGTGGTGGTTGAGGAGTTCAAGAAGGCATTGGAGAAAGACAAGTGGTTCAACAGCCATAAAAATCTCTGTTCAGTGCAAGATGGGTTAGCTTGGGTTGGAGGAAAGCTGTATGTGCCTGCAAATCTGAGATCGAGAATCATGCAGGCCTGTCACGATTCAAAAATGGCAGGACACTTTGGGTTTGTAAAGACTCTCCACCTGCTCAAGAGGCAATTTTGGTGGCCTTCCTTGAAAGTTATGTGGCTAGCTGCCCTACTTGTGCTGCTGCTAAATGTAGGCAGGGAAAAACACCTGGCCTCCTGCAGCTGGTAGCAAGCCCTTCAGCACCCTGGAGAGAGATCTCTATGGATTTTATTGTTGAGCTGCCTGGGAAACACTGTCATTTGGGTGGTCATCGACTTGTTTTCTAAACAAACCCACTGCATCCCATTTCAGAAGATCCCGACTGCAGCTGTTTGGGCAATGTATCTATCGCCTTCATGGGCTCCAAAATATATAATATCTGACAGGGGTGTCCAATTCACCTCTAAGTTCTGGAAAACCTTTTTGGACCTTTTGGATTCAGTTCAGGGACTATCATCGAGTCATCATCCTCAAACGAGTGGGGGGACAGAACAAATGAATTCAGTTCTAGAACAATATCTCTGTTGTTTTATTAATTATCAGCAGGACAATTGGACTGATCTGTTGCTGTTTGCTGAAGTGGCTTACAACAATGCAATACAGTACAATACTTGGTTCACTCTTTTCCAAATGGCCAATGGCCAGAGTTTCCTTCCTATGCCTGAGTTGCCTGTCAACGAACCTGCCATTCCTTCCCTAAAGGAGTGGGTTCATTAATTGCAGAATATCTATCCAGTAGTTAGGACAGCCCTGGATGAGGCTAGGGAAGCTTAGAAGGCACAGGCTGACAAGAAAAGAATGGAACCCAAACATTTCCATGTTGGAGATAAAGTTTATCTTTCCACTAGATTCTTACAACCATTGCAGCTATCAAAGAAGCTGGGGCCAAAAGGTATTGGTCCGTTACAGTGGAGCTGGAACTCCCTAAGAGTTTGAGACAAATCCATCCAGTTTTTCATTGTAGCTTATTGAAACCTGAGGTCACCTCCAAACTACGACCTGTGACCACTCCGGCTCCTCGTCCTATTATGATTGAGGGCAAGCAACACTTTGAAATTAAGGACATTTTAGATTCTCACAGATCTCACGGGTCCACACAGTACTTAGTGGCTGGGAAAGACTTGCCTACTTCACAGAATGAGTGGGTTTATAAGAAACACGTCAGGGGCGCTAGATTGCTTAAATGTTTTCATGCACGCTATCCAGATAAACCTGATTAATGTGGGTATTTTGTTTTCCTTTTCCCCTTCTTGTTCTGTTTTGCAGGTGGATTTGTCTTTTTATTAGGGAGGTCGAATGTCAGAACCTCTCAAATGTATTTGCCTTAACCCCTTCCTTTTTACCCTTTCTTGCTTTTTTTTTTTAAATAAATTTTTATTATTTTTCATTTAAAAAACAGAAACATAAATATTTTATTACAATATCAACCAAAGAGAATAAAACTAAACAAAACATTCACAGACGTGCCCGGTGTCCCCCTCCCGCACCACCCTCTTCCACTTACCACTCCTTCCTCCTCCCATTCTACCACCACTCCTCCTTCCTCCCTCTTTCCTACTTCCCTTCCTCACTCAACCATCCCGTCTTGTGCAGTTGGGGTATCACCGGGCACCTCCTTAAAAAATCATACATATAAATCTATAATACAAACCTACCCTTTCCCCCCCTCCCCCCCCAGGACTTCCCAAAGCTAATCTAGGAAATAAACATGCAATAATCCAAATCTATTCAAAACTACTCCTTATTACTACACACTAGTATAAACTTGCTATGACTCTAAAATAACATTAAAATACATACAAAATTTTTAATATACATATTTTTGTTCAAAATTTTTAATCAAAAGCTACATAGTAATTTTTCAATTCATACTTTCGCTGAATATAATCTATCCATCTTCTCCACATTGAGATAAATTTTTCCTGAGAATGATCCTTCAGGTACGCGGATATTTTTGCCATCTCTGCAAAATATGATACTTTCTGTCTCCAATCATCCATAGTTGGTAACATCTTTTTTTTTCAATTTTGAGCGACTAATGTGCTTGCTGCTGTTATACAATACAACATCAGTTTCATTTCTTTTTGGTCCAAATTGTCCATGATACCCAATAAAAATAACTGCGGTGTAAACCTTTCTTGCTTTTGCCTATGTATTTTCGGGGTTGCCATACTGTTGGAGAAGGGTGCTTGTAGGGGAATTGTTATTTGCTTTGCTCTGCTTTGTACAAGAAGCGCTCCCTCCAGGTGAGAGAAATGCGACCTGAAAAATATCTGCCTTATCTCCGGACAATGGAGCCTGGGACCGTTGGGAAACGAAACCAAGAAAGACCTTGAGAAGCCCACTGAATCTCCAGCTTCTCATAACATAGTGGCATCTGTGGATTGGCTGGATTTCAACTGGATGGTTGGACACTGGGGGACAGGAGTTGTGAATTGGCTTTTTTTTTAAAAAACAACAACAACCAAGTTTTATTGTTTTTTTATTTTTACAAGGTGCTTGAGAAACAACGTGGTGATGGGGTAATCAGTCATCCAAAAACAAAATCATACATATATAACTCAGATTAAATCATTAGAAACTCCCTCTCTATTTCCCTCAAATAATATAATATATTCAAATTAATGTATTTTTCAATAACATTCAATCAATCAGAACAATCATCAATAACATTTCATCTGTATAAATTCAAATCCTGTTTTTAAGCTTTACTATTTACAATTACCATATTCCAATTTGGCTTTTAGATAAACATATTATTAAAACTTCAGGTGTCCCTACTTTCCCTTTTTCCTTAACATAATCCTTATCTCTAAAGTACACATATTATTTCAACCATAACATTCTTATATTTTCTACAAGTATTCTATTTTTTAATCTAGTAACTAATTTATTAATACCATTTCTTCTTTTATCAGAAATCCCTCTTATTCTCCTTCCATTACAAAATAGCTATCCTTCCTAAGAATAAGAATATTACTCCAAAAATATATTTCTACTCTATTTTAAATCTGCAATCAATCAGTCTATATCTATGAAAAACTCTTTTAACCCATTCAATAAAGTTTAAATCTGATCCAAATAATTGTTATATCCACAACAAGCATATTAATACAGAAAAAAAAACTTCTTACTAAGTTCACATATTTGATTAATCTTTATTCAATCAAGATCTCAAAAGCCTTATTTACCCGTCAAGTAAAGTTTTAAATCACATTTTTAAATCTAACTCTGGCTTTCTTTCTGTGCCAGTCCGGTTTCCATAATAGAGCTTCTATATCGTCGAGTCTCAATATTTGAGTGAGGGTACTTATCAATACTTCAATCTGGGCCAAGTTCTCTTTCCCTTCTCCCAATATCATCTGTATAGTGTAGACGGTTTGTTTCCATGTTATAGTCACAAGTTGATTATCCACGATGTCACTATTCTCAGTAATTCGTATCTGAGAGTCAGTTCCTGCTACTTTTAACACTGCAAGTGTTTCAGTTAGAGTCATTTTTGATCTTCAAAATTCTTCCTAAATTGTAGATTAACATCCATTTGCTCAGTGACTTGTTCCTCTGTCTCTTTAAGTTGTGTATATTGCTGCATACAGGCCTCTCTAGAGCTAGTTCCTTGGGGACATCTAACTAGGTAATCCTAAACTCTAAGTTAAACACCAAGTCTCTACAGTAGAAATTACAAAGAGGTCCTAAAGTATATATGACAACGAAGGTTAATTGCTTCTAATATAAGTTCATAATCAAGCTGTGGATGAAATTCCTCCATTTCAGTGGTGAGATAGTCTTTTACTTTTTTAGAGGAGGCTATATTTACTAACAGTCAACACATACAAACAGTCAACACTTATCCACCTCCACAATTACTAGTAAGCAACTTCACCACCCAGCTGTTTCAAATCCTTTATCTTTTCGCTTTTATCATCATTTGAAGGTCAAACCCAACCTCAAAAAACAAAGAGGAAATGTAGTTGCAGTAATAGTTTTCACCACAAAATGCCCTCAGTAAGCAGTGAAATCTCTTTTCCAGCTTCCAATAAAGTTTTTTTTTCAAACAATAAAGATTTATCCCTTTAAAAAAATAAATCCAAGAAATAGGAAAACAATATTCTCCAGCTTAGAAAATAGATATAATAATAAAGTTCTATGACAGGGCTTTTTCCAGGGCCCCCAAGAGACCAAAAATAAAAGTAGTCAATAAAAAGTTAACTTTTTTTCCCTTTTGTTAAAGCTCTTTTCCCCAGATAGACAAAGGCAGCTCTTTCAAAGCAGGGAAATAGTTCCAGAAGGCTTTTAACAGGAGAGTAGTTAGGGCAAAGAGAAAGAGGGAAAGGTCTCATCCGGATCATCCACGGTAGTTTCTTAACGTTTAGGTGTTCTTTTGACTTTCGGTTGGTGCAGCTAAATGATCGGCCATGTTACTGGCCGATCTTTTCTCCATCGGCCCTGAGGAGCTGCCTCGGACCACGGAAGGAGCTGCCGCCTCCCCCCACAATCGACGAGAGTCCTCCTCATCGGTAGTTGCCCCTCCAGGGCGACTTTTCAACCCGATTAAGGGTCTACCGGCAGAGGGAAAACAGCCAGCGAAGAGAGGAGTCTTTCTGAATGACTGCACACGCCGTGACCCAGAACTGGAAGTCTTTTTGATGTACTCTTTTACGTGCCAAATCTCAGACCTTGCCTTACTTTGCTGTCTTGCCATCACTCAATAAAAAATTCCTTTTGAGACAATGCCTGTTTCAAGAGTTCTGCTTTCTTGGGAGATCTAGTTGAGGCAGGTCTTTACACTATGATTTTGGCTATGGTTTGTTCTCAAGCTTGTTTTAATATAATTCCTGAAGATTTTGTTACCAAACTAGGTAACATCATTAGCAGGATTTTCTTGTCCTATTCTCTTTATCTCATAAGCGTCTTGTGTTCCAGTGTGGTCAGTTGTTTGGAGCTGTATTTGAATTCCGAGTAGCTGTTCAGGAATTATATTAAAACAAGCTTGGAGAACAAATCACAGCCAAAATCTAAAACCCAAGCTACAAATATTTCCTATTATTTCAAATCTATGATTTTCTGAATATTTATGATTAAAGAAAGTTTGAGAAACAAAAAAAAAGTTGATTTTAACAGCCTTAAAGTTTGTTCATCCATTAATGAAAAGGCCAGTATGAAAACAACAGAATCACTTTTTTCTGGTGATTACTATTATCAAATTATTATTAAGAATGTCAGGGATGAGGCTGTGCTATATATGCTATGAAACAGTCCCAATAATATAAATGGAACATGACTAGTCAATGACTAGTCCATAAACTTTGTTGGAATAATCCCATTGGACCTGAATGTATCCATTATAGATTTCAGGGAAACAATAATATCAGGTCAGTGTGTGTGAGTATGTATTTGTGTGTGTGTGAATTTTATTATTTAATTGCTGTCTGTTTGTATATGGATGCATGATCTTCTCAAGGTGTAGCCTCCCTCCGTCCCTCTTAAGATAGAATAAACAACCAGAAGAGTTATTTGCATTATAACTTTTTTTGGCTTGGCACCTCACTGTCATCCTGCCATCAAAAGCTAGGGGAGAGGGAGCATGGGGAGAACAAATGGGCAATAAACATGTATAGGGTCTGGATGGGGAGAAACAGACTCAGACTCAACCCTTCCAAGACTGAGTGGCTATGGTTGCCGGCTCCCAGGTATGGTCAGCTGACTCCATCGCTGACTATAGGGGGGCGAAACTTTGGCTCCCTCAGAGAGGGTGCGCAATCTGGGCGTCCTCCTGGATCCACGGCTGACACTGGAAGACCAGTTGGCGGCTGTGGCCAGGGGGGCGTTTTACCGGGTACGCCTGGTACACCAGTTGTGGCCTTTTCTGGACCGGGACGCCTTGCGCACAGTTACTCATGCTCTTGTCACCTCCCGCTTGGACTACTGTAACGCTCTCTACATGGGGCTCCCTTTGAGGAGCACTCGGAGGCTCCAGCTAGTCCAAAATGCAGCTGCGTGGGCGGTGATGGGAGTGACTCGTCGCTCCCATGTAACACCGCTGCTGCGTGAGCTGCATTGGCTGCCTGTGGCCTTCCGGGTGCGCTTCAAGGTGTTGACTATCATCTTTAAAGCGCACCATGGCATCGGACCTGGCTACCTCCGAGACCGCCTTCTGCCACAGATCACCTCTCACCGGCTGATACGCTCCCACAGAGCGGGTCTCCTCAGGGTGCCGTCAGCCAGACAGTGCCGGTTGGCGACCCCCAGGGGGAGAGCCTTCTCTGTTGGAGCCCCCACCCTCTGGAACGAGCTGCCCCCAGAGATCCGGTTGATTCCGGATCTCCCCTCCTTCCGCCGCGCCCTCAAGACATGGCTGTTTCAGCAGGCAGGACTGGCC
>NW_015388896.1:172862-175414 GCF_001527695.2 Protobothrops mucrosquamatus
CATCATTCTTTTTAGCAAGCAGCTCTTCTGTCTCCACTCTCACTTGTTGTACAATTTGTTTAGACATCTGCATCTGCATCAAAGAATCCTGCAGATCCTTTAAAGTAATATAAGGTGGTGAGGAGGGTGGAGGAGTTTTAGCTCTCTGTTGCGTAGTCTGTACAGCTGGAGAGGAAACAGCTGACTTAGGTGCTGCAGGAGCTACACCTCGTTTAGAAGCCATTCTTAAGTTTAAAAAGAGTCTTGATATACAGTCCAAAACAATTAAAAATCAAACAGATTTTCCTTTAATTTTTCCTTAATTTTTGGAGATTTTTCCTTAATTTTTGAAGATTTTTTACAATTTTAACAATGTAGCCATCCACAACCGGAAGGAAAGTAAAAGTGTCTCTTTAGAACAAAGAAGCGGCAAGCCGCAGCCATTTTTTTTCCAGAAAGTAACTTTCGATTTTCAGTCATTTGAGAAGAGTACTTTAATCTCTGAGTCAAAGTTTTAAGTTCCTTATAAAAAGTCCAAATTTCCTAGTTGGCTCTGTCTGTTAAAAGTACTCACAGTTAACTTCTAAAAAAGCATCAGAGGTGGAGACGGCGTCTTGCTTCGCTGATAGCGAAGATGTCCCGATCTGCGGAGAAGCTCTGAGCTCCGGAGGAGTTCTCACCTTCGCCTCGCTGGGAACACCCAGGGAGGCTAGGGAACTCGACTCCTACTCACGAGCAAGCTCTCCTTCTCTCCTTTGCCTGGAGAGAAGTTTCAAATCACTGTTTCGGCGATTCTTACGCAGTCCTGGACGGGAGGCTGTCAAACAACCCCCTTCGGCAGCCGCCAAGCCACCGGAAGTCCAGGTCTGACACTTTTATTAATTAATCATGTGTCATCAGTATATAATATCTTCTTGATAATATAATCATCATCATCAAGAAAGATCATAGATGATGTGGCTAAAATGTCATTTTTATTCCCAGGTGTAAATCAGGGATCCAAGTAAATTGTACTGAATCATGGTGAATATTAATGCATTGCGAAAGATGTGGGTTTATAGAAAGTGAAGATTAATAAGCCAAAATTGTTTCAAACATACAACATACCAAGTAGCACAGGATATAATAATCCATTACAGTCTGACTTCTTAAATGGCTCAAATATCTACGAATATTCCAAATCATCAAAACTATAAAAAGCGGGGGGGGGGGGGGGGGGGGAATTAAAAANCGGTTGATTCCGGATCTCCCCTCCTTCCGCCGCGCCCTCAAGACATGGCTGTTTCAGCAGGCAGGACTGGCCTAGGGACATTTTAAATTGGTTTTAATTAATTTTAATATATGAAATAGGCCTATTGAATATATCTTTTAATTGATTTTAAATTTCTTAGATTTGTATTGATTGTTTTGTTTTTTAATTGGCTGTAAGCTGCCCTGAGTCCACTAGGAGAAGGGCGGGATATAAATGCAATAAACTTCAAACTTCAAACTTCATAGGGATGTGATGGGAAATAGGGAGGGGGGATGACAGCTTGACAAAGACTAGGGAAGCACGGAACCATTTTGTACAAGCACTCAAGGCCACGCACCCTGAGATTGGAACATCTCAAGTGTTTCTCAAAACACCTATGCAACTCTTCATTGGCTGAAGACAAACTGGTCATGGGGGGAGGGCTGGGATGAGGAGAAACCTTTGTAACTTTTTCACATGGGAAATTTAGTTCTAGTCTGACTTTACTGCAGCCAGCAGCCTTTAGTAAAAGAATCTATCATTTCACCCAAATGGAGTCAAGGGGTTTTCTTTCCTAAGGGACTGGACTAGAGCAGGTCTGACACTTTTTTTTTTTAAAACAAATTTTTATTGATTTTTCATTGAGAAACAAAAACATAGATCTTTTATCACAATATCAACCCAAAAGAAAAAATCAACACTAATCAATACATTCAGGGACGTGTCCGGTGTCCCCCCCCTTGCACCACCCTCTTCCACTTACCTACACCTTCCTCCTCCCATCCTACCACCACTCCTCCTTCCTCCCTCTTTCCTACCTCCCTTCCTCACAGTTGGGGTATCACCGGGCACCTCCTTAAAAAGTCATACATATATATACATATAAATCTATAATACAAACCTACCCCTTTCCCCCCTCCCCCCCCAAGACTTCCCAAAGCTAACCTAGGAAATAAACACAATCCAATTCTATTCAAAACTACTCATTATTGCTACACACTAGTACAAAATTACTGTGACTCTAAAATAACATTAAATTACAGCAAAAAAAAATTTTTTTTTAATTATATCAATATATAATATACCTATTTTTAATCTAAGTTTTTAATCAAAAGCTACATAATAATTTTTCAGTTCATACTTTCTCTGAATATAATCTATCCATCTTCTCCATATTGAGATAAATTTTTCCTGAGAGTGATCCTTCAGGTACGCGGATATTTTTGCCATCTCTGCAAAATATGATACTTTCTGTCTCCAATCATCCATAGTTGGTAATATCTTTTTTTTCCAATTTTGAGCAACTAATGTCCTTGCTGCTGTTATACAATACAACATCAGT
>NW_015388896.1:176191-180211 GCF_001527695.2 Protobothrops mucrosquamatus
TTCTTAAAAATCTGTTGAATATTCCACCAAATCTTAATCCAAAAAGCTTTAACATCCCTGCATGTCCACCAAATATGATAATAAGTAGCATCCATACTACCACATCTCCAACATTTTGGTTGCAAATTCGGATACATGCAAGACAATTTTTGAGGGTCCAAATGCCATCTATAAAACATTTTATAAAAATTTTCCCTTAGATTCTGTGCTTGAGTGAACTTGACATTTCTTACCCAAATTTTTTCCCACGTTTCCAACTTAATTGGTTCTTGAATATTTTGAGCCCATTTAATCATACAATCTTTAACCAATTCTGTTTCCGAATCAAGTTCTATCAAAACACTGTATATTCTCCTAATATGGGCTCTACTTTGATCTTTAATCTGTTTTATCAAGTTCACATCTTCTACCATTAAACCCAATTTTTGATCTATATGCCATCTCTCAACCAATTGAAGATGTAACAACCAGGACTGGAGTACCTTATCCTGTTTTAACTCTTCCAATGATTTAATTTGCCAGTCCTGTCTTCTTAATATAAGTAAATCTTTATAAACAATACCTTGTAATTTTACTCCCCTTACTATTCCTTGTATTGCATGTTCCGGAATAGCCCACATTGGGATTTTAAAGTTTAACTTATATGAGTACTTTTTCCAAACTCTCAAAAGTGCAATCCTTAAAATATGAGATTTAAAAGCCTGATCAATTTTCTTATCAAAAAATAAATAAGCATGCCATCCATAGTATAAGTCCCAACCCTCAAGTATCAAAATGTCTCTATTAGTTAAATTAATCCAATCACTAATCCAGGTTAATACCACTGCTTCATAATATAATTTTAAATTAGGGGCTTTAAGTCCCCCTCTTTCCCGTACATCTTGCAAAATTTTAAATTTTACCCTAGGTTTTTTCCCCTGTCATATGAATCTATTGATACCTCTTTGCCATTCTTCCAGATTTGAGTCCTTTTTAAAAATAGGTATCATCTGAAACAAAAAAAGAAACTTGGGGAGAACATTCATTTTTATTGCTGCAATTCTTCCCAATAGTGATAACTGTAATCAAATCCTTTTGAACTTTTTTCCATAACTTATCATAATTATTCATATACAATTTAGCATTAGAAGCAGTAATATCAACACCCAAGTATTTCACTTTTTTTACTATTTCAAAACCAGTTACATTACTTAAAATTTCTATATCTTTCATAAACATATTTTTAACTAATATTTTAGTCTTATTATTATTTACTTTAAATCCAGACACATTCCCATAGTGTATCAATGTCTGTATCAGATTTCTTGCCGAGTCAGTTGGATCCGACAAAGTGAAAACCAAGTCATCAGCAAATGCTCTAAGTTTATAAGCGTTGTTGCCCAAAGTTATTCCTTTTATAACTGAAGACTCTCGAATCTTGATTAATAGAATCTCCAAAGTCAAAATAAATAATAACGGGGATAATGGACAGCCTTGCCTTGTTCCTTTTTCAATTTTAATTGAGTCTGTCAAATCCCCGTTAACAATCACTTGGGCAAACTGTAGTTGATAAATAGCCTTTAATGCTGAGGAAAATCTATCCCCAAAGTTCATTCTGTCAACCAACCGCTGCAAGAATTGCCAATCCAATTTGTCAAAAGCCTTTTCAGCATCCAAAAAGATAAGGGCCGCCGGGATTTGATTATTTTTGTCCAAATATTCCAACAAATTCACAATTTGTCTAACATTATTCTTCATATATCTTCCATTTATAAATCCAGACTGATCCATATGAATAATCTGCTTGATTACTTGCATTAGTCTATTGGCTAATATTTTTGCAAAAATCTTATAATCCGTATTCAATAATGATATTGGTCTATAATTTTTAGGCTGGGTCATGTCTTGGTCCTCCTTAGGTATAAGTGAAATAAATGCACATCTCCAAGATGGTGGTATTTGTCCCCCCATTAAGATGTCATTAAAAAGACATCTCAAGGGTTCCAACATTTCTTCCAATAATTTTTTATAATAAATTGCAGTAAACCCATCTGTACCAGGGGCCTTACCAACCTTCAGTTGTTTAAATGCCTCTGCAATCTCTTCCACCGTGATCATACCGTTCATCAGTCCTTTTTGATCCTCAGAAAGACAAGGCAAATTTGCTTGTTGTAAATAATTATCTATTTCATTTGATTGTATATTCTCAGAGGCGTACAATTTAGAAAAGTATTCTGTGAAGGCCCTTTTAATCAAATCCTGTTGAAAGACTTCTTTACCCTTATAGTTTATTTTCTCAATAAGTCTTTGTTTTTGTTTCTTACGTAATTGATACGCTAACCATCTTCCAGGTTTATTTGCATTGCAAAATGTGTTATGTTTCATATATTTCAGATTAATAGCAATTTGGTCAGAGAGCAACATATTATACTGTTCTTTCAGCATTACAATAGATGCCTTTAAACTCTTATCCATTGGATTTAAGGAGAAAGCTTTTTCTTTTATTTTTATCTCTTGCTCAATATCTTTATAATTTTGCTGATGTTTTCGCTTATATGCAGAGTTCATTGAAATTAAAGCACCCCTCATAACAGCTTTGCTTGCATCCCAAACCATCGATATAGGGGTGCCTTTATTCATGTTCAACGCGAAATATTCTTTTAAATAATCCTTTAGTTTCTGCATATTTGTTTCATAATTCAATAAGTTCTCATTCAGTCTCCAAGTCCTTCTACTACTTCCCTCAGTTGAAATCTCCATCCATACAGGACTATGGTCCGACAAAATCTTAGGAAAAATCTTTACCTTCTTAATCCTAGGCATCAGGTCAGTAGTAATCAAAATAAAATCAATTCTGGAGTAAGATTGATGCCTATCCGAAAAAAAGGTGAAATCACTTTCTCCCATATTCCTTTCACGCCATATGTCTCTTAACTCAAAGTTTTCCTGTAAAGCAAAAAAACTTTTTGGCAATTTAATTTGTATTGAAGTTTTCGCTGAAGTCTTTTTATCTCTTTTTGGGTCTATTACACCATTCCAGTCTCCCATCATGATAACCGATTTGTAATCTAATTGCATTATCTTTTGATGCAAAACAGTAAAAAATTGCTTTTGTTGTTGGTATAGGTTTGGTGCATATAAGCCCACAAGAAGACATTTTTTCCCATTCAAAATAATTTCAACAAGTACAAATCTTCCTTCTGCATCAGCGTCTATTAATTTTGGCATCAATTCTTTCTTGACATAAAGGACTACACCCACTTTTTTCTTTTTAGCAGAGGCCACAAAATGTAAACCCAGTTTAGGATTATATAAGTACTTTTGATCTTTTAGTATAATATATGTTTCTTGTAAACATATACTATCATTCTTATGTTGTTTCAAATAATAAAATATTTTTCTCCTTTTTTGTGGTGAATTCAATCCATTAACATTTAAAGTTATTAATTTAGCCATCCTTTGGCTTTTGGAGCTTCTGAATCATCCCTTGAAGATCCATCGTGACAGATCTTTTAGGTCTGGCTCCTCCCACTGGCTCCGAAGTAGTTGAACATGTTTGGGGCATGGCCTCTTTCTGTTGTTCTCTTTCCTTACGCTTATGAGCCGCACGTGTCATTCTCTGGTCTTTTGGATCCTGTTTAGCCTCCAATCCTTGTAGGTTCTGAAAATCTCCTGCAGACAGTGACATAGCTCCAGGTAAATCCACAACCAGTTGTTCCACTCCTTCTTCTATTACTTTAGCTGGTGATGTAAAAGATGAATCAACTTTCAAAACCGTTGAATAGAAATTCTTTGCCTTCTGTACTGTATTGAGTCTATAACGGTTGCCAGCAAACATAAAAGCCATTCCAACTGGTATTTCCCATCTAAAAGGTATTTGCTGCTTCTTCAACTCTTGAGCCAGGAAAGCAAACTCCTTTCTTTTCTTTAAAATCTTTGAAGGTATTTCTTTCAAAAGTATAATATCCTGAGCAGCAATCTGAAACCTCTGCTGGTAAAAGGCCTGTATAATTTCATTTCGACGTGCTTTTCTAGAAAAAT
>NW_015388896.1:181341-186117 GCF_001527695.2 Protobothrops mucrosquamatus
ACAAAAAAAAAAAAAAAAAAAAAGGGGGGGGGGGGGGGGGGAGTGGAATTAGAAATCCAAGAAATATATTTAAATATTATAATCTTTTTTGTTTCTTGTTTTTTTACATTTCTTTCTTTGTAAAGTTTTTTTCTCAATATTATATAGGTAGTCTTTGACTTACAACAATTCATTTAATGATTGAAGTTACAACAGCACTGAAAAGGGTAAATTATGACTGTTTTTCACACTTATGACTGTTGCAGCATCCCCATGATCACATGATCAAAATTCAGACACTTGGCAACTGACTCATATTTATGACAGTTGCAATGTCATGGATCATGTGATCACCTTTTGTGACCTTCTGACAAAGAGAGTCAATGGGAAAGCCAGATTCACTTAACAACTGTGTTACTAATTGAACAACTGCAGAGATTCACTTAAAAACTGTAGAAAGAAAAGTCATAAAATGAGACAAAACTTATCTACATTAGGATGTAGGATAGAGGAGTTATTCATTTCTTCAGTTATAAAAATTGACCAGATCCAACCAAAGTTTAATTCTCTTGAATTAAACAATTATCAAATTCTTTATAATGTACTAATTAGGAGTCCATGCCAATGCCACCCAAAGCTACTTGTTCTGTGAGATGGGTCACTCTATCCATTTGAAAATTGTATAAATTAATAAATAAAATATATTCTAAATAAATGGCACCTTGGGAAGAAATTTTTTCACAGGTCATAGGAGCATTTAATACAATCTATAGTTTGGATCTGTCTCATAGTGACAGATAGTTAAAGGACATAATACAGGAAACAACATACCAGAGAATATAGATCAGTTCCTGTTTTCCTTCTCCGAACTAAACATCAGACACCTCCCAGATGTTACTTCTAATCTTTGTGATTGGATCTGACTTTGACATATCCTAACGTTCAAAAGAGTTAAAAGAGGCCATGTCAAAAGTCTGGAAGTGCTGTCTCTGTTTAGCTGTGTGGTTGATTTGGATTTGAGGGGTTCGTAGGTTGGTTGTAGGTCAATGTTGATGGAGTTGCTTGTGGACTGCCATGCTTCAATGAACTCATGAGCCTGGCAGGTAGTAGCGTGGCCGATGATTTTTGTATTGCTCCAGTCGAACTGATGCTGTTTGCTGTTCGTGTGGGTAGAGATTAAGGATTTGGGATTGTGGTGTTTGACTGCCAGCCAGTGTTCGGGGATCCTGGATTTTAATTGACATGATGTTTGTCCCACATAGAACTGGTTGCAATTGTTACAGTTGATTTTGTAGATTACATTGTTTCTTTCATCCTTCTGTATGGTTTGTGGGCTATTGCTATTCCTAGAGGTTGGAGAATTCTGGTGTCTATCTACTAAGCACTGATCTATGGTGCCTCTTCACTCTTTAAGCCCGGCTTGTTCTTCAGCAATCAGTTTCTCAAGATCCAGCCACTCCTTTAATTTATCTTGAAGGTGTTTGGCATAGAGTTTACTGATTATATTTAGCAGACTTATTGGTCTGTAATTGGCAGGGTCGTCTCTCTTTCCCTTTCTATAAATTGGGACCACAATTGCCAAGCCCCAATCCTCTGGGACATGGCCAGTGAAGTCAATATAGGTGAATAGCACTGCCAGGACAGTATCTACCACTCCATATTATTCTTTAGTAATTTGGCTAAAATGAAGTCAGCTCCTGGGACCTTCCCGATCCTGAGTTGGCCAATGAGGGATTTAATTTCAGACTCTGAAACTGGAGACCACTCAGGTAAATCCTTCATTATAGACCAGTGGTGGTGAACCTATGGCACGGGTGCCAGAGGCAGCACTCAGAGCCCTCTCTGTGGGCACATGTGCCATTGCACCAGGCTTGCCTCCCCCCGCGACCCCCTCCTCACCAGCAGCCTCCCTGGAGGAGAGTTGCCCCCGAGCGTGGCCCATGCGGAGCAGCACAGCCAAGGACATGGCAGCCAGGCAGTGTAGACAAGACTCTGCCCTCACACCCCATCATGCACAGTTGATGCTGCGGGGCGCGGGCAGAGGGTGTGGCCACCATGGTGCTGTTGGGCGATCTACGGCAGGCCCTGAAGGCAGTAAGTGGCCCGATGGGCAGACGGGGTGGGGGGATGGTGGGGGCAGGGCAGGGGTGGAATGGGGGCGGGGCCAGTTTTGAGGCACTTGGTCTCTAAAAGATTCGCCATCACTGTTATAGACCTTGTACTCTCGCTGGAGGGGTCTTCATACATTCTCTGAAAATGAAGTTCCCAGGTAATAGGAGATATATGACAGTCTAATGGGGTATAGATTCTTTCAGAGTGGCAAGCGATTAGACACCAAAATAAGGAGGAGTTCTTTTGCTTTGCTGCCACGATGAGCTGTTCCCGGGAAGACCTTGTGTCTTGTCTCTTCTTGAATGCAATCAATTGCTTGAATTGTTTTTTGAGTGTAAGTAACTGTTTAAGAATTGCTTTATTGCCATATCCAGTCTTGCTTTTGTACTCCTTGTATGCCAAGTTAAGGGCTTTCTTGGCTTCTATGCAATCCTTATCAAACCATGGTTTGGAGGCAGTACAGGACCTCTTAACTGAGAAATTTCAGTCATGTGCTAATAATGGTTGTAGCTCATAAACTAAACCTTTATATAGTTCTAATAATTCTTGAGTCGGGTTCGCTGATATAAAGGCTGCACAGATTTTTTGAAAATTATCCTCTGTTAGGGCTCTCCTTACCCTCTGATCAAGTTGTTGGGTCCATTTGACCTGACATCTTGTTAGGCCTGCTGTAGAGATTGCAGGGATAAAATGGTCCTTGGAGGGTATCTGCCTGATAAAGGGCTTCATATATATATACACACACAGAGGTAGATGATCACTTTCTAGGTAAGGCAGGACTTCAAAATTTTCTATATAATGTACTAAGTCCATAGAAATTAAGATGTAGTCAATGGTGCTAGTTTTGGACCCTGCCATAAATGTAAACTTATCAGGATAGTCACCAGGCCATGAGCTGTTAAATATGAAGAAGTTAAATTTATTTGTCAACTTGGCAAGACAGAGGCAGTGTAGTTAGCTCTAATGTCTTTAGAGAGTCATATGAGGGGGGCGTTTGTATAGGGACCTCCGATGGTGGGTATTGATGATGTTTCATGAATAATGTATAATCATCTGGTCCCAATCTGGCATTAAAGTCTCCCCCTAGTAGGACCCTGGCATAAACAACATGAGTTGTTTATTAACATAGTGTTCCAACTCCAGCCATACAGCAGTGGTTTCAGCTTTTCTTAGTGAAGGAGGGGGATAAACATTAATTATCAAAAGCAGGACTGAGTCCAACTTGAGGAGAAGGGCCATAGCTGAATGGTTTAAAGGGGTAATAAGTGTGGACTCTGCTCAAGTTGGTAGAAATAAATATATCCAGCCCTCCTTTCAGTCTCCCTGGGCCTCTGTCTGGCCTTGCTTCCAGCTTATATGAATAATAGCCATTAAGCAGGAGATCATCAACAGTCCAAATCTCTTGCACCAATATAATATCCTTACCTTTCAGAGGAGACGAGTGATTAAGGCCTCTAAATCAATACCACCCAGCTACATTCCATGACATGACATTTAAAGTGTTTTTCTTGCACTGGCCTTCATATAGTCAGTTCAAGTTCTCCATAGGGGCACTTGTTGGAGGATAGTTATAATAATTGTTATTTGATGCATTAGATTAAATAGTTGTTGTCAATACTTCTTTTAAACCATACAGTCTCTGTGTATTATTAGCTTGCTCAGGTTCTGACAATACATCATTAAAGTCTATCAACATTTTTTCTGGCATGCCCTCAGCAGAATCAGTGACTGTGGGTAACTCAGATTGTGGATCACTTCTCTGCTTTCTTACAGGTGGAGCCCTGGTAGAGGGGGCTGCCTGTCAAGCCTCTGTGGGCTTGACAGTGACAGGAGGGGGAAGGGGATGAGGATGGTACCTGGGGCCGAGGAGGCCAGTGACAAGACCAACGACGACAGCCCTTCCCTCTTTTGTTACCTGGACTATCAAAGGGCAGAGTGTGGCGGTGTGGCCATTGGCTCCAGTTGTGCCGCCGAACAGCTGACTGGCTCCATGGCCGGCCCGCCAAACAGCTGTTCAGCGCAGGGAAGCACCAGGACACCGGAAGCCTGCAGCGTGCCCCGACGAGCAGCTGATCGGCGCAGGGAAGCACACAGGGCTGGGAGCCTGCAGTGCGTCCTGCCTGGCTACTCTTATCACCTCACATGCTGGATGCTGGTTAGGTGGGTGGGGGGTGGGCCCGGTTGGGAAACGCATATGTAAGGTGCTGGGAGGCGATTGCTCCCAGCACTAACTTTGTTTGTTGTTTCTGTAACTAAACGCATGCCAGAACGTTCCGTGATTAAAACCAGCCACCTGTGAACTCACTGACTTGTGTCTTGTTGGAGCCAGGGATGTGGTAAGGACACAGATTTTATTATGGGCCACTGACCCAGATTTCATTAAAAAGAAGTATATGATGCAAAATGCAGTGATAAAAAAGCTTGTAGTCATGCATAATCTACTTTGCTGTTAACATCACATGAGTTCTATTGGTTACAATTGTAAACTTGTGTAGCGCTACCTCTTCAGAGGCCGCCAATGCCCAGGCCCTCCCGGCCACAACCCCCCTTGTCCAGCCTTGCGGTAATGTTCTTTAGAGATCGGTGAGATGTCTTACAACCGGAACCCAGGCAGCATTGATGGGTGGCAGGCTCTTCTTGCTGAAGCAGGACTTTCAGGCACGAACTTAACCGGTCACAATGGTT
>NW_015388896.1:189502-192137 GCF_001527695.2 Protobothrops mucrosquamatus
TACCCTTGATAGAAAAATAAAATAAGCTTCCAGACCTTCTCTTCTCAACTCCAACCACCACGGCCTTCTCCTTTCCTTTCCTTTTCTATCCTTCCTCCTTCCACTCACGCCAGCCACACCCAAAGCCAACTGCAGCTGTCCCAATCTTTTCCTTCCCAGTCAAGCTCCTGCCAGCACTCTCAGGCAGTCCCCGCTACACTTGCAACAACAAGAGTCATATTGGGATCTTTATCTGCCAAATGAACCAGTATATAATACAAAATGATTTTGTCTGGCCTGAAAGTTGGCTAAGAAGACATGTTAGTAACTCATTTGGGGGTCTCTTGGTTAAAATTAAAGTACAGCATGGTGTATGGTCCCAGGACTCAATGCCCTCTGTTTTCAAGGGACAAAGTCTTCTGACATAAAATGTTTTTATGGTATTTGTATCCAAAGCTGTTGATGGTAAAATAGTGAAAAAGTATTCTAAAGTTTGTTATTTTAAGTTGAGTTCCATGTGACATCTGGGTACATTGTGTTTGTAATTCTGTGACAAGAATTCTTTGCTTAAAGCCTACCATTGCCTGATCTTATCCAGAGTTTATCATTTTCTCCCAATCCGTCTTCTCACCAACCTATAATATCCTTGTTCATTTGGACATACCTTCCAGCACTAGTTTCATTCAGAGGCTTGTTGCTCATTGTATGCGATTTAAAACTTTCTTCTAACAAAGTATAAGAGGCAACATTATGGTATTCACATAATCAAATATAAGGCTTTTAATACTGTTAATGGTGAAATACCTGTTGTTGTTTCAGTGCTTTCAACTCAATGTTGACTCTTGCAAATCTGTGCAAATCTGTGCAAATCCCTGCAGGATATAGTAAGTTTTCCAGTCTCTCAACATATTTTGGATTTTAATTTATTGCCTCCAATGAGGATTGACAGAAAACTAAACATCCTCCTAGTGCTTAGAAGTCAAAGGTTTTTAATCACATCCTTAATGCAGCCTATACTGACATAAGGTTCTCACTTCTTAACCATTTTTGAGACACTTTTATTTTTTGATTATTATAATGGCACCACCAGAAAAGCAGTCTGTCTGACTTTTTGCTTTTTTTCCCAATTTTTTTTTCTTTTTGTCTATATACTTTTTACTTAACCCCTCCCCCCAATAAGCTTATATAAAAAATTAAACTGTAGTCTCCACCCCAAATGAAAGGCTTATCTATTCCATATGAATGTCTAATTCTAATTAGGTCACTATAATTTCTTAAATAGAAAAAAACTGTATTGTCTAAAGTTTAGTAAAAAAAAGTGTAGCTTTGAATTTTCAAATCCCACTGCCTCCCTTTCATCTAACTCTGTTTTTTTTTAAAAAAAAAAAATCTACTCAGTAAAACATTTTCCAGCTACTTTATTATTTAACCTTACAACCAATATGAAATAAGTAAGCTTCAATATTGTTAGCCAGAACTGATACTAAGAGGCCCATTCAGCACCTAAACTATTCTGTTTGCAAGGCACATCTTGGGGCATATTTGATTTGAGTTATGCTTTTGAGATCTTCCAGTTATTTGGATTTCGATTACCAATTGCATTTCTGTTCAACTTTTTGGCTTGGTTTTTACAAAAACTCTTACCATCCAAGCTGTGACAAAGTCTCCCATCCAGGTCCCCACTGCTGCTATTTTCATAAAGCTTTCATTCCTGATGCCCATGAAGTCCATCACAATGTATGACCTGTAGATACAAGCATATATATTGTTAGTCATTTATAGCAAATTAATAGATAATCTGGCTCTGCTGTCTCTAGGAAGGAAGGGAAATATTCCAACTCTCAGCAGCAACTGTACTTTTGCTCTACAGCTTACATATTT
The DNA here is from genome assembly GCF_001527695.2 of Protobothrops mucrosquamatus. Classification (NCBI taxonomy): domain Eukaryota; kingdom Metazoa; phylum Chordata; class Lepidosauria; order Squamata; family Viperidae; genus Protobothrops; species Protobothrops mucrosquamatus. The sequence continues at coordinate 191,363 of NW_015388896.1, forward strand.
GTTTTCTTTCTTCATTGCATTTATGGTCTGTCTTTCATGAATGAGTTCAAAGAGATGCACAGGGAACTCTAACAGAGCTGTGCTGCATTTAGATTCAATCTCCAACACATGCTTTGAATAAGCAGAAGCCTGATTTTAGCAAGGTCTATGTCCAACATCTTAAAGGGCCTGGCTGTTTAAGGTTCTGAAGACATTCTTATATTCAGGCTCCTGCACATTTCAAAGCACTTTTTTGGAATATTAATCTAACACACTGCATAGCACTGTTCCATATTCCATTCCTCTGCTGTCACTGATCAGATGGATTCCTGATTAGTATTAATAAGCTGCTCTTAAATCTCACTTTTAGATTTAAGATATACAGAATGTGGCAGTGATAGGCTCTCCAGATGATCTGGAGTTCACCTTTCCAAATCCCATTTGTGATGATAGGCTGGTGGGAGTTGAAGAATTGCTGAATGTTTTGTTTGTTGTTTGCTTTAGTTCTGTTATGAACTTCTCAAAGTCTTCATCAGTGCAGCAGCATACAAGTAATGTAAATAAATTTAAATGTAATTTTTCATTAACAATTTCTTTAAAAAACTCAAGAGCTGTCCTTCCCTCCTCAAGAAGCCTTCCCTGGATCCAGACGAGTTGGCCAATTATCGCCCGGTCTCCAACCTTCGCTTTACGGCGAAGGTTGTTGAGAGTGTGGTTGCATGGCAGTTCCCGCGGCACCTGGAGGAAGCAGACTATCTAGACCCATACCAGTCGGGCTTCAGGCCAGGACACAGCA
>NW_015388896.1:192892-201663 GCF_001527695.2 Protobothrops mucrosquamatus
ACCTTCCGCCGCGCCCTCAAGACATGGCTTTTTCAACAAGCGGGCCTGACCTAGGGTGAATTTTAAATAGGGATAATTTTTAATGATTTTAAATAGTCACAGCCACTAATATTTGGATTTTAATTGGTTTTTAGAAGGGGTAATTCTGTATATTGTTTTAACATGCTGTGAGCCGCCCTGAGTCCCATGGGGAGAAGGGAGGCATATAAATTTTGTAAAATAAATAAATAAATAATAATAGAAGAAGCTGAAACTGTCATCACTTGATACTGGATCAACTGGTAAATTTTAGCAGCAAATACTATCAGTTGTATTATAAAACTAGGGCCACTGAGTCTGATAACTTTTAGCAAGTAGTTTTAGGCAATTTAGCTGACAATACCTAACTGAATGAATGACAAAAAAAAAATTTGGTAGTAATATTCTTTAACTTGACATGAGAAATAATTCAAATTGGCACAGAATATAACACAGAAGCATAGCCACTTAGAAATACATGTACTGTATTTATGAAACTAATTCTGATTTGAGTAGTGAATTTGGGACCTACTTTTGCTGAAAGGATTAAGTTGATTTAGTATAGGATCTTAATTTATATTTTGACACTACAGTCACTGAATCTAAACATCTAGAACAATTTGTAAGGACCCACTTCAATCTCACATCTTAAGAAAGCAGAACTCTTGGAAACAATTTCTTCCAACAGGAACTTTTATTAAGAGTAGTTGATAGCAGGCATAATAGACAGGATCTGAGGAATTCTTTACAGATCGATACTTTAAAGGGTCCCTAAGCAAACCCCACCTCACAGTTCATCCGGACGGTTCAGACCAGCCAATCCCTAGGTGCTAAGTCAATCGTGGGAAAGGGAAGATAACATCATTCCGGCTCTGTTTGTAGCACGATGTTCCACAACTCTTCACACCTCCTTTTGAGACCGGAGAAATAAGCCAGGTTCTGGATGTTTGTATTTCTCCCCCCCCCTTTTTTTTTCCCTAACTGCCAGGTTAGAGAGAAGAAAGTTCAGAGAGATGCATAGTGCAGGAGGCAATTTGTTACATTGTAATGGGCAGCAGACCCAAAGGCAATAAACAAAAGATTACATTGTAGTGAATAGAGGAAATGAAAGTCATAACCCCGCAGGCATATCCCCCCTCCACCTTGGGAGTATGGCAGAATCCAGGGGAAGGTGAGATTTGGTTTTAGATCAGAGGAGACAGATAGAAATGAAATATAAATGGATTCTGACACAATTGCTGGATATTTGTTTGTACTTGTACTTTTCAAGAGAGAAAATGAATTAGATACTGGCTCTCAGTTTCAGTATTGAAAACATGCTAGTTAAACTCTTTGAGGAACATAGGTGGCCTAAAAATAAATAAATAATCAAACAAACAAACTACTCCTGCAATTTTAACTCAGATAAAACCCCTGCAACAATACAAAAAATATTGCTCCCAGATGTATCCTTCTACAGTAATTAAACATTAAATTAAATTAGTTAAGTGTTCTTTTCCTTGCTCTGGTCCTTTTATTAATGTAAGTTCATTCTCTAACATGCTTGCCTGCCCTAGGTTAGCCTTATTTCTTCTATCTTTCAGGATTAATTCTATCATATCAAAACATCTGAGAGTTTGCACCTACTTTTAATAAAGGTGAATGTTAAAAATAAAACTTAGTTGTCTCTGCAATATAATTAATTTTTTAAAAAATATATTGCTTTAAAATAGGAATAACAAAATTTCTTTACTGTATTGGATGTCTAAATGAACAGAAAAGGAAGGACACATAGTCTTTCATCTATAATTCAGGACTTGCTGAAGCAATGTTATTTTGTGGGATTAATCCCACTTTTGTGTTACCCCTTTCCCTTGGTCTAGCCTTTTTGTATGTTTCCCGTTGTCTTATCCTTTTTGACCCTATCCCTTTATTACCTTTATAAAACTCAATAAAATATTTTTTAAAAAAAATTGTCTGCTAGGATTGCAAGGAATTTGTTTGATCTTCCACTTGGTGCAGAGTTTGTCTCCCAGTTGATGTCAGGGTAGTTAAAGTCCCCCATTACTATTGTGATGTGCTTCCTAAATACCTTAGTTAGCTGACTAGCAAAAAGTTCATCTATTTCCTCTGTTTGGTTGGGTGGCCTGTAGTATACACCTATGGTAATGTCGTTTTTTCCCCTTTTATATTGACCCAAATGCATTCAAGACAGTTTTCATCATTGTTGTGCTCTATTTCTGTAGAAATGTAGTTATTTCTTATATATAGAGCAACTCCGCCTCCTCTTTTATTTGGTCTGTTTCTTTTAAATAATTTAAATCCCTCTAGCTGTGTGTTCCATTTGTGGGTTTCATCCCACCATGTTTCCATAATGGCAACAATATCATATCTGCCCTCATTAACCTGAATTTCTAGTTCACCCTGTTTGCTGTTGATACACTTGTGCATTGGTGTATAGACATTTGAGTCCTTTATGACTGACCCTGTGTTTACTTTCTACATAACCTGTGTGGTGCCTGAGTTCCCCTATTGTCTTACTACCTATTTGGTTAATGCACTTTGTGTGACACTCGCTATTAGAAGCTTGATTTTGCTTGACAGCAAGGTTGATATTCTTGTCCGCACACAAATCTATGTTACATGCACTGATAGTCCTATAGTTTTTAGATTGCCGGGGACAGGGATGTTCTGTATCAATTAACTCACTGTCCCCGCTGTTTAGTTTAAAAATTCCTCCAGAAAATCTGTGAATTTATAGCTGAGTAACTCAGTCCCTTTCTTTCATGGATGCAAACCATCTCTTTTGTACATTTTTTCATTGGACCAGCTACAGACATCGTGACTAATATATCCAAAGCCTTCCCCTTTACACCACTCCTTTAGCCACATATTGAATTGTGCTATACACTGGCCTTTTCCATTTTGCTCCTTATATACTGGTAAAACTTCTGAAAAAGTAAGCCTACAGCCTGTTCTGCTAAGTTCCTGCCCCAAGCTCTGGAAATCATTCTGCACAGAGAGTACATCTTTTTGGGACAGATCGTTAGTGCCAAGATGTACAATAGCCTCCACATCACAGTCCTTGCTGGCATTCTTGATTATTTTAGAAATACGCTTGTTGTCCCTACTGGCAGTAGCGCCTGGAAGACATCTGACCTCTTTCGAAACCTCTGTGTCCTTTCCTAAATTTACATCCCTTATAATTGAATCAGCTACCAGATGGTGGCTTCTCTTTTTGGATGCCTTTTTGTTCTTGCATGACTGATGTGTAATACCTGATTCACACTTCTCCCTGTCAAAAACAAGTTCTTCATCTCAGACCACGATCCCCTGCTTATTTGAGTTATCACAAATACCTTTACCTCTCTCCTTAATGTCCCTATTAAGGTCAGCAAGGGCACTGTATCTGTTGTGCAGGGACACAGCAAAAGCTTTGCATTTATGGTTCATATTATATGAACCATATACCATATATTAGCACCTTTATTGAAACAAAGCAGATGTGATAGAAAACAGTCTAGATTTCCAGGAGCAAAAGACAGCAAAGTTTAGATATTTTGTGTGAGATGAAGAGAGTTAAGAGACTCCTCCCTAGTGGTTCTCAGAATATAGGTATGGTGCAAGTTGTTTGCTTTAGCTTGGCAAGATTCCTGCCTATAGGTGAGGAACAATAAAGGAAACTGCTTAGAAGAATCTCAATGTGTCTCAGCGGCAGCATGGGGAAGAAGGCGGGAAGGCTCACACCGTGACCCCGCGAAATGGCATTAGAGGGAATTGAAGTCATAGAGTTCTCCCTGCCCGGCTATGGGGACAGAAAACTCTGACCACACCAGAGAGGAGTGACACAGATTCTGATGATGATCCCCTGGTAAGTTGCCCTGTGTCACCATCCCCGTTGAAATGAACATGCCATCATCGGGCACCCAGGGGAAGGTGTTGTGTCAAGTTCCAGCTGAGAAGCCCAACGAAGCAAAACACCAGAGTCATTTCGATTTCTAATATAATCTTTATTAGGCATTAGCAAACCGGTACGATAGAAATGAAGCTAGCTCTGAGGAAATGGCAGGAAGTAGATAATTAAAAGAATAAAACTTTCCCTCCCCTCTCTGACAGTTCAGGTCACATTGTCCAATATATCTTCCAGCAAGTATTATGAGAAAAAACTTTGATTCACCAAAACAACTCTTCAACTGCTTTGGCTCGCAGGTTGATAAAGAACACCTGTGGAACCAAAATTTTCTCCTCCCCCCCCCCATACTGTTGGCAAGCCTGAAGCATGCAGCAGTCATAAAAGCAGTAGGATTCATAGCTTGACAGTCGGCTTTGCTAGACTCGGGTTGCACTAGATGCATAGTGAGCCCTGAGGTGGTAGAGAAGCTGGCACTGAGGGTCCGACAACTGAAGGTGCCTATAGCATTTTGTCAACTGGATGGGACTGTGGCTGGGGCAGCCCTGGCCCATTTTATAACAGAGCTGGTGGAAATGCAAATGGGGAACTACTGCTTTATTGTGGCCCTGGTAATGGAGAGACCCCTCTTACAGGGGCTGGCATGGCTCCAAAAATGGAACCCTTATGTTAACTGGCAAAAGAGACTGTTAAGAATCCCAAAGGGAGGGTCCAAGAGAGGAGAACTTTCCTCCCAGAAGGCTAACTGCCAAGCCACTCAGGGCACGATGGAACTAGCTGTAATGGCATGAAATCAGCTAAGATAGGACCCTAAAATCCCCAAGAAATATTGGGATCTCAGGGAGGTTTTTAGTGAAAGGGGGTCTGATGCACTCCCACCTTTCCGGCCAATAGACTATGCCATTAAGTTCTTCCCTGGGGCTACATTGCCAAAGCCCAAACTGTACTCTATGATTCCCTGGGAGCTGGAAGAACTCCACCTATTCATAGACAAAAACCTGCAATGCAAGTTCATCTAACTAGTTCTATTCCAAGAAAATAAGGATGGTTCTCTCCATTTATGCATGGACTATCATGGGCTTAATGTGGTTTGTGTGGAGAATATGTACCCCCTACCACTTATGAAGGACATATTAGCCCATCTAGCCAAGGGGAAAATCTTTATGAAACTGGACTTACGTGAAGCCTATTACCATGTCAGGATTAAGGAGGGGGATGACTGGAAGATGGTGTTCAACTGTCCTCTAGGGTATTTCCAATTCAGGGTGCTTCTGTTTGGTCTACAGGGGCCCCCTGCTGTGTTCATGCAATTGATTAACAAAGTCTTTCATGAACACCTGTACAAAGGGGTGCTTGTGTATTTAGATGACATTCTGATCTACACCAAAATGAGGGTTGAGAATGTGATGCTCATGCGAGCAGTATTAAATAAATTGTGAGCGGCCAAGCTATATGTTAAGCTCTGAAAATGCAAGGTCCACCAGGATAAAATTGAGTACCCGGGGAGTATTGGATCTCCCACAAGGGAGTAGAGATGGACCCAATAAAGTTAAAGTGATACTAGAGTGCCCACCCATTTTGCGCAAATCATCCTACCTATCACAAACTTATTAAAGACAAAGGGGGAAAGTAAACCCAAACCTAGCCAACCCTTAAAGTGGACTATGGAATGCCAAGCGGCATTCGAAAAACTTAAAAGACTGTTTGCAGTGGAGCCTGTGCTAAGGCCACTGAACCCAGATGCCCTTTTGTAATCCAAGCAGATGCTAGCGATGTAACTGTGGGGGCTGTATTGCTACAGGAAAACCCCCAGGGGATCCTTCAACCCTATGCCTATACATCCAAGAAATTAACCAATACAGAATGGAGGTGGGCAGTGTGGGAGAAGAAGGCTTATGCAGTCCGATGGGCATTGCTAACCTGGTGACACTTTCTAGAGGGGTCTAAACACCCATTTGAAGTGTAGATAGATCATAAGAACTTGAAAGCCTTAAAAAAAATGATGAAAACTATACCCTAAGCAAGTCTGCTGGGCACAATACTTTAACCGCTTTAATTTTAGCTATGCTACATCCCAGGGGGAAAAATTCTTGGCAGATACCTTGTCCTGACTAATGCAATGCAACAGTGCCAGACCCAAAATCATCCAACTAGTCATCCCATCAAACCAATTGGCAGCAGCAATAACCACAGGAAAGCTGAACTGAGCATTCCCTGTGAAATGGTAGACAAACTGAAAACTGCTTTAACAGATGATGAATGGCTGGCCACTCATACAGAGGAGTGCACCATGAGGGATGGGCTAGTCTGGGTGGGGGCAAAACTATATGTACCTTCCCACTTGTTCTACAGACTTGCCATGACTCAAAGGGAGCAGGGCATTTTGGCTTTGTAAGCTTACATTTGGTCAAATGGCAATTTTGGTGTCCGTCCCTCAGAAAAGACACTGAGAGCTATGTGGCTGCCCCATGTGTGCTTTGGCTAAGAGATGGCCAGGGAAACCCATGGGATTGCTGCAGCCGGTGGCTAATCCCTATGCACCTTGGAAAGAAATTTCTATGGACTTTATTGTGAAATTACCTGAGAGCACAGGAAATATTGTGATAGTTATGGACTTGTTCTCAAAACAAGTCCATTTCACCCCATGCCCTAAGATCCCATCAGCCTGCACTTTGACCAAATTGTTTGTGCAACACATTTATAGGCTCTATGGCATTCCTGACCACATCATTTCAGACTGGGGAAACAATTTACTTCACAGTTTTGGTGTGAATTTTTTAAATTGAATGGAACCTCCCAGGTCCTAAGCTCCTCCCACCACCTCTAAAGGAATGGGGGATGCGAGAGAGCCAACTCAGTGCTGGAACAGTATCTCAGGCGCTACATTAATTATCAACAGGACAATTGGACTGATCTTTTGCCATTTGCAGAGGTGGCATATAATAATTCCATACATAGCAGCACTGAGTTTACTCTTCTTAAGGTAGCATCGGGTCAGGACTTTATAGTAATCCCCGAGCTACCCCTGGAGAAGCCCCAAACCTCTTCATTAATGGAGTGGATATAAGAATTGCAAACCACATGACCAGTAGCCTGCAAAGCATTGGAAGAGGCATGGGAAGCTTACAAGCAGCAAGCCAATAAAAATCGTGCAAAGCCAAAAGAGTTTAAAGTAGGTGACAGAGTATACATTTCCACAAAATACATACAGTCCACTGAACCATCCCAAAAAACTGGCCCCAAATACATAGGGCCATTCTCTATTAGCAAAATTATAAACCCGGTACAACTAGAAGTGTCAAAAACACTGAAAAGAATCCACCCCGTATTTCAGTGTGGCCTACTAAAACTACTACTACTAAAAATTCACCTCCCCCCTTTGTCTGCCACCTCCATGCCATCCGTCCCTATTTTTATAGAGGAAGAGCAACACTTCGAAGTAAGGGAGATTTTGGACTCTTGAAAACACAAAGACAAAGAGCAGTACTTAATTGCGTAGAAGCATTTCCCTGCCTTGCAGTGGTTGATGGCACTACGTTCAAGCTGCCAAACTCCTGTGGTTTTTCCACCAGAAATACCCTGATAAACCATGCATGCCCAATCCCACCTAATAACCTACTTAAATTTTCCTTTCTTTCTTTTCCAGGGCTAATGCCTCTGAAAAGGAGAGGGCAATGTCAGAAGACTATCTTTGCTTTCTTTGAAGCTCACTAGCAACTGCCATAATCAGGGGGGAGGGGCATTTGGGAGGGAAGAGTGCTGGAGGTGTGAAAGAATGCTGTGAGAATTTGGGGAGTATGGACACTAATAGGAACCAGATGTACCAAACTGAGCCATCTGTCTGCCCATAAGGATGGTGGCCCTGGGAAAGGAATTGACAGTGGTGCCTGGGGGAGGGCTTTGGACTTTAGGGATTTCTTTCAATATACGATTTTCGCGCACTTTTTCTTCAGAGCTTGCCTCGCTCATGCTGCATTCAGTATCTCTAGTAAAAGTACCTTTTCTCTAACATCCATAAAGTCAAAGGTCATTTTTTCCTAGGGAGTAAACTGTGGCAAATTCTGACAACATTATTGAAATAAAAAGTTAAAACAATTGATTTACATCACACTATTACTATTACATCATACCATAAGAGTCCCTTCAACTCTGTTATTCTATGAATATTCTATGAATAATCCTAGCTCTGCCTTTGGAAGAATGCTTCTGGTTATTTTATTCCAGACATGTCAAACACAAGGCCTGCGGGCTGGATCCAGCCCAGGAGGGGCCCAGATTTGGCTCCCAGAGCTGTTCCAGAAATGGCAAGGGACCGGCCCCCATTGCCCCAGCTCTGGCCCACCCCAACCTGGCTGGCACCCTCCTGGCACATGCAAAGGAAAGCTTGGGGGCTGGTGGTGAGCAGCAGTAGCTGTAGCTTATTTGCCTCACCCTGCCCCACCTGGCCTCACTCCGTCACACCCAGCCACACCCCACTTTGCCAGGCCTCTCCTCATCCAGTTCTGCTTTGTCGGGCCTCTCTTGTCCAGCTCTGCTTTGTCGGGCCATGCTTCAGCCCCACTTTGCGGGGCTTTGCCTGTCCTTGCTGGGGTCATGGACCCCAGGGCATGCCCGGCCTGTGGGAAGAAAGGCACGGAGATGGGAGCATGCGATGGCACAAGCCGAGCATCGGCTGGCTTCCAGTCACCCTCTTTGCCATGTGGTGGGGCCAGATGCAGAGCCACAGCCTGGAACTGCTGGCGGCTGGTAATGTGTGAGGCTCTGTGGCGGCTGGAAAGGGCGAGAAGGAGGAGAAAGCAGGAAGATTTTCTCTGTGTGTGTGTGTCTGTTTGTGTGTGTGTGTGTGTGTGTGTGTGTGTGTGTG
>NW_015388896.1:201831-220285 GCF_001527695.2 Protobothrops mucrosquamatus
CCCTGCATGGCCTGAAAGGGACAGTGAGACTCCTCCAGTGGACCATGCCCTGGCGCTCACCCCAGTCCCACCCTCCTTCCGCCAGAGACCCTTGAATCTGCCCCAGTCCTTCCCAGACCCACACAGGCACCCCTGATGCAAGTAACCTTGAGCTGTCCACGCCCACCCAGTAGACCACGCCCACCCCAGCCACACCCACCCATTATAAGCATCCTGATTATAAGGTAGACACACTGAAACCTCCTTCATCAAAGAAACCTTTGAAGCAGTGGTGGGATTCAGCCAGTTCGCACCAGTTTAGTAGAACTGGTAGCTAATTTTTTGTTGCCCAGACTCAGAGCAGCATCCACACAGAGAACCGGTTGTTCACATATTTGAATTCCACCACTGCTTCAAGTAATTAATAGGCAGATATTGGCACATTAGTTAATTTAGAACTCCATCTTAAAAGGTATTTTGTACCGACTGTAGCCACTGAATTAAAAAAAATATCCACCTGCACCACTTCTATTATGAAATTTATGTCAAATTAAGCATATGATTTTAAACTTAAATAAATGAAGCCTATGTTTATCCAGTTGCTGTTTTGGGAAGAATGAAAAAACACATTCTTAAAATTAAGTAAAGCAAGCAGAGATGCCTGCAAAGGTTGCAAAAAAAAGTGAAAATGGTGCAAAGCATTATGTGTTTTTTATGTGAAGTGCACATGGGATACACACATACTCACACAGATGGACATTCAATCATATATATGGATTTCAGCTAATTCACAGGTAGCAAAAAAATAGTCTTAGGCAAAATTATTTAGGTCTTAATCACTAACATGAAGTAGAGAAAAGATCTTGTTGATGAATCTGATAAATGTATTAATTCTCCATATTTCTCAATTTACATATTTATAGATTGTTGATAAATCTGGCAAATTTGAACTGATCCCTAACCCTACCTTGTTCAAAAAGGGATGGGATAAAAGGAAAATAATTTTAGAATAACTGCTGAATTGCATAACTGAGTTTGCATGGAATACGTTATTTGAACCAGGTATTTGAATTTAACTCAATTGTCAGGATACACACTTCATACTGAGCTTAATTAACTAAACTGATTCTCATAATGTTGTAGAATAAAATATGAATAGCTAATTTGTGACTTGCAGTATTGTATAATCAGAATCACTGTATTGAAAATTATGAAAACCCATAGTCTAGGTTTGGATTGGCATTGTGGCTATAATTTTAGTTTGGCTGAGTTTGGGATATCGTATAAGACATCTCCTCTCATGTCCTGACACTTTTTTTTTTAGCTTTCCTCATTGGGATATTTTTGCTTTACTGGCAGGTCTTGGAATTCAGTTGGCAAAAGAAATGTTTTTCAGCTGGCAAAAGTGATTTGTGCCTCATCCTAACCTCTTCCAGATGGCAGATTTTTAGTCAAAATGTGTTCTTACAGTACCAGTAGCATACATGAAAATGTTCTTAGGGAAATGTGTAAAACAGAGATTTTTCCTTTTAATTAAATATCTCCTAAAATAGTGCCATTAATAAATGTACAATGTGCATATTTCATTTTTTTTCTCTAATTTGCCATAGCCAATTGTGCTAATCAGCCTCATTTGCAGCACCCCTGCTAATTATGGTCAGAAGCCGTTTGATAAATCTCCTGTTTTGCTTAGTGAAGTCTCTTGGGAAAGAAAGAGGAAATGCCAGCTGCAAAACCTTCATTCTAATTCATATAAAATAGAGGGTTATTAGGCTGTCCTAGCACTATGTGAGTTGCCAAATGAATGTCAAACACTCCTGAGGATAACATGTTACATTTTCACATATTTCCCTGAACTTGAATAACCCTCCTTCTTAAACTGCAGGAGCTTTCACAACATATAGTTTTGAACAATAAAGGGACTTTAAGTAAGGTTGGGGTTTTTTTTAGAAAATATAACGGGTATAAATATCGTTCTATTTATATGCTTGCTCTGTTGTTAAAGTCTGTTCTTTATTTTAAAAGATTTGTTCGGATGGAAACTAAAATCTCTTTCAATTTAAGCTTGACTCCAGAAGTCTTTATGGATCTGTCTATGCAGTTTTCTTGGAATCACTACAAAAGTGGTTTTCCACTAATAATAATAATATTAACCCTTTATTATCAAAGTATAACATGTATACAGTGAAATTGGCTGAGCCTTCCTCTGTGCCCCCCCTCACCACAAACTCATGGTGACTACAAACCCCCAACTTATTTCACCCTGTGAACTAATTGCACATCACGCCGGCCTCACGAGCCTGTCATGCATAAAGTTATAAAGTTATGTCCCATTCAGAAGCCTGACAGCCCAAGGATAAAAGCTGTTTTTCAGCCTATTGGTACGGTTGGCTATGTTTCTGTATCTCCTACCCGATGGTAGGAGAGTAAAAAGATACCAACCAGGGTGTGAGTCATCCCTGAGAATTTTCCTCACTCTGCCAAGGCAATGGGCCCTGGTGATGTCATCTAGTGGAGTCAGGGAACAGCCCACAATGTCTTGTGCAGTGCTCACCACCCTCTGCAATATCTTCCTGTCCGCGGCTGTCAGGCCAGCATACCAAACCACAATACGTGAGAACGCTTTCAATAGTAGACTGGTAGAAGATGGTCATGAGTCGTCGTTCTACCCTGTTCTTCCGCAAAACCCTGAGGAAGTGGAGTCTCTATTGGGCCTTTCTGGCCACCTGGGCTGTATTAGTTTTCCAGGTAAGATCTTCACAGAGGTAGACTCTCAGGAATTTGAAGGAGGAAACTCTCTCCACACAGTCCCCTCCAATGTAAAGTAGGGCAGATTCCTCTCTTTTCCTCCGGAAGTCTAACACCATCTCCTTCGTCTTGCCAATGTTCAGGTGCAGGTTGTTCTCTAGGCACCATGAGGATAGTTTTTGTACCTCCCCCCTGTACGCTGTCTCATCTCCACCTGTAATGAGACCCACCATGGTGGTGTCATCTGCGAACTTGATGATCGCAGTGGATGGGTCGTGTTCTGTCCCCCGTCCGACTCACACACCCCAACCAGTCAGCCGAGGGTTAAAAGACTGCTCAGCACTGCCAAAAACACAGATAAACACTTGGCAGCAACTCCGTGGCTGCCTGCCAAGACCTTTACTGATAACTCACAGTACAAATACAAATCAAAGTCCAGGATAATTCCGAAGTGCTACAACAGAAGATTCAGTATTGTTCGTCACAAGAGTTGCAAACGGCACACCCCTTGCTTATATAGCCTGTGGGGTGTGGCCCAGTGACTCAGCTGAAATCTCTGGCATGACGTTTTAGCTGCTGCGCACGTTTGTCCCTCCGACGCTGGCGTGGATCCAGCCAAGACGTATCCTCCTCAGAGTCCAACACACCTGGCTCCTGGCCAATCCCAGAAGCACCTGGCTCCTGGCCGATCCCAGAAACACCTGGCTCCTGGCCAATCTCCTCTCCGTCGGAAGACACCAAAGGCCGCACCAGAGGGGAAGGTCCTGGAGAGGACCTTCCCCTCTGGCCATCTCCTCTCCTTCATGTTCAGAGCCTTCCTCCTCTGATGATAGGGACCCACAGGACGGAGCCACAACAGGGTCGGATGATACACAATCATATGTGTACAATGAGTACAAGTAGGGGCTAAGCACGCAGCCCTGTGGCAAGCCAGTGCCAATCTTCAGGGGGGTGGTCTGGGAACTTTTTCAATTTTCCATGTAAACCTCTGGCTCTGGAATTCCCAGATAATATCTATCCTACAGAAGTACTATCCAGTCTGGCCCTGTTAGCTTCCAAGCTCAGACAATCTCAACTGCATCTCAGACACTAAATTAATTCCCCTCCCCCCATCCCGAATGTTACAAAGCTAACTGAATACTATATTTAATATTGGACAGCATACCTGAGCCTAAAATTATTCCAGTTCATTTTTTAGTTTGGTAGCATTGGGCAGGATGTGGAAAGTGCATTTTCTTTCTTTCTTTCTTTCTTTCTTTTTAAAAAAACCAGCACACAAATGTTAGAATTAATATTTCTATGTATCTATTCACAGACATATGTGCACATGCAACCCATATATGCAATTTCTATACTTTGGAAACTTTCTTTCAGTTACTTTGTTATTTTGCTGTTTGGAAGATCTTACAGAAAATCAACATACAAAAGGCTGCGGGCCTTTTTATGCCTTACCTCTACATTTGACTCATTATAGCTTGCCTATCAGAAGAACTGCTCCATAGATGATGCACTTACTTGTGTGCTTCATCTCAGCTTGGCACACCTGGAGGAGAAGAATATTGATGTGCAAATGCTGTTTGTTGATTTTAGTTCAGCATTCAACACAATCATTCCTCAGCATTTGCTGAACAAACTGGGCCTATTAGGTTTTAATATTCCTTTATATAATTGGATACTTGATTTCCTTATTGACAGGCCCCAGTTTGTGCGAGTTGGAAGAAAAGATTGAGTACGGGTTCCCCACAGGGCTGTGTCTTGAGTCCATTACTGCTCACCTTGATGACCCATAACTGCTGTGCCAAGTCTGGTATGAATCGTATTATGAAGTATGCAGATGACATGGCAGTGATGGGTCTTACCCGGGATGACAATGAAAATGCTTATAGGGAGGAGGTGAAGGCTTTGATGGACTGGTGCAATAAAAATAACCTGGTTCTGACTTCCAGTTCTGGATCGCAGCATGTGCAGTCATGCGGAGAGGCTCCTCTCTTCGCTGGCTGCTTTCCCTCTGCCGGTAGACCCTTAATCGGGTTGAAAAGTCACCCTGAAGGGGCAACTACCATTGAGGAGGCCCTTGTCGACTGTGGAAGAGCGGCAGCTCCTTCCGCGGTCCGAGATTGCTCCTTAGGGCCGATGGAGAAAAGATTGGCCAGTAAAATGGCCGATCACTTTGCTGCAGTAACCGAAAGTCAGAAGAACACCTAAGTGTAAAGAACCACCGTGGTTGATCCGGGTGAGACCTTTTCTTTCCTCTCTTAGCCCTTTTTTTCCTCTGTAAAAAGCATTTTTGGAATTATTTCCCTTCTTTGAGAGAGCGGCGTTTATCAGTGTGGGAAGAGAAGCTTTGAAAAAAGAAAGAAAATTAATTTTATTGACTTTTTTACTTCTATTTACTTTGGGGTCTTGAAAAAAAATTTATTATTGAATTTCATTACTGGATTTAGTTTATATGTGAAGAATACTATTTTTTCCTGATTTTCTTAACGTTATTTTTGGTGTCTGGGATTTTATAATCTACTGAGGACACCTTGTGGAGAAATTTAAAACTGCAACTGTTTTTTCTTCTTCTTTGATGCTGAGGTTGGTTTTGACCTTCAGATCATCATAAAAAGGAAAAGACAAAGAAGTTCAACAGCTGTTAAATCTGTGGGGGTGGACACTGGCTAACTGTTGTTAAATATAGCCTCCACTAAAAGATAACAGGATTGTCTCTAGTTACTATTGAAATGGAGAAACCCTATTTACAACTCAACTGTAAACTTATATTGGAAAAAAATCTATGAAGCCACTGAGCAAGTATGCGTTAAAATAAATGATTTTTATTTTAATTACTACAGAAATAAAAAACAGAAACTCTGCTTTGAATTTACAAACCGACCTCCAGACTTCATTTGACTATCCCACAGACCAAAAAACAACAGAAGAGGAATCAATCAATACCAAAGAAGATTCTATGCCATTCTATATACAACCTATTGAGACTCCTGATGATCCAAAAGTGACTTTAACTAAACCGTATACAACTTCAAAAGTAACAGGAATGGACACGCAAATACAATTTATCAAGAACTATGACAATTTTGATAACCAACTACTAACCACAAAATTGGACATAATTGTCTTACTCAGCAGAATCAAATGTCGAGATTTAAATTTTTAAAGCAACAAGGGATCAATTACAAAGGACTCAGGTTCCTAAAACAGAGATTGGGATGGGTTTTTTTTTACTTAAATGATACCACGAGGAATAAAGAGAAATTTATTTGTTGATATAGAGGCTCTATTATGGAAACCTGCTTGGCACAAAAAGAAAGCTAGAATAAGACTTAAGAGTGTGACCTAAAATTGTATGCAATGGGTTAAAAAGGCTTTTTAGACACGGATTTACTTAAGGTTTAAGATTTAGAATTATAAGTGGGAGGAAATTTTTTGGTTAGTAAAATATATATCTGAAATATAGACTGTATTTTTTGAATTAATGTGTCCACTTTATGTATGATAATTATTTTGTATTGGAAGGAGAATAAGAAAACGGATTGTGTTAATAGAAGATATGGTATTAGTAAATGAGGAGATATTAGAACAAGAATAGAATATGTTTAGGAAATATAAGAATGTAATTGTGGGAATAATATGCTTTTTTTTCTTTCTTATTAGATATTATAATTATTATGTTATGAATAGAGGGAAATTACGGATACCCGAAGTTTAAATAATAAGTTTAGTAATGGCTAATTGAAATATGGTAATTGGAATTTTGTAAAGCTTAAATACAGGATTGGGATTTTTACAATTAATG
Source organism: Protobothrops mucrosquamatus (assembly GCF_001527695.2). Lineage (NCBI taxonomy): Eukaryota > Metazoa > Chordata > Lepidosauria > Squamata > Viperidae > Protobothrops > Protobothrops mucrosquamatus. The sequence goes on from NW_015388896.1 coordinate 208,358, forward strand.
GCTTTTCATGAATTTTATTGATTGATGGATTTGTATTAGAAATGTATTAATCTGAATATGTTACATGATTGGTGGGAACTAGAGAGGGAATTTTTAATGAATTAATTTGAATTATACATAAATGTGTTGGTTTTTGGATAATTGATTATCCCATCACTCCGCTGTTTCCTAAGCACTTTGTTGTAAAAACTGAAAAACTTAATAAAACTTGTATTAAAAAAATAACCTGGTTCTGAATGTTAATAAAACAAAAGAGATCATTGTTGATTTTAGAAAGAGCCGGCATAGTCGTATTCCACTTTGTATCAAGGCTGCACCTGTGGAGGTGGTCAACAGTATTAATATAACTAACAATCTGACTTGTTCTCTTCATACGTCATCTTTAGCGAAGTGTGCAAACCAGCGTCTGCATTTCCTGCATTGGATGTGGAGAGCACATCTTTCTTCTTTTTTCCTGGTCACTTTTTACAGAGGCACATTGAGAGTGTTTTAGCAAAGTGCATCACTGTTTGGTTTGGTGGTAGCAGAGCCTCAGACAAAAGTTGCATACAGAGAATGGTAAGGACAGCTGAGAAGATTATAGGAAGCTTGCTTCCTGTTATTCAGGATGCTGCTTACAAAAACTATGTGCTAAGACCCCATTGGTTGGAGATGGAGTGGTCAAGGGGGGAGGGTCTTGAAGACTGGCACAAACTGCTTCAAGGCATCCCTGGTCTTCCTCAACTGTCATTCCCCCCCTCCCAGTTTCCCAGGCTAAGCTGGGATACATGTTTATTGCCCATTTGATCCCTCACTTCTTCCCCTCCCCCCCCAGCTATTGATGGCAGGATACCAATGAGGCTTGGAGCTGAAGAAGGCAGAACTGACAACTGGCGGTAGTGCCCACAGAAAAAACAAGTCAATTTTTCCAATATTAAGCAAAGTGTCAACTTTAAAAATGAGTATGGCTGTGGCCATCTTTCTTATTCGCTAGTCAAAACAAATCTTTGTCCCATGGGAACCAAGGTCATCGGCTGCTCCTGAGACTACAGGCTGGGCATTTCATAAAAAGCCTGCCAGGATGTATTGGGGAACGTAGTTGCTTGCATAGCCTTAGGGATGGGATTTCTTAACTTTGTATTGGAGAATTGTTATGTGTGTCTTCAGACTTGGTTTCACTTTTGACGTGCCGATACTTTGTAACTAATAAATGTGTTCTTTGAGGAATTTCCAAGTTGAGTTCTGCTTTATTTGTCTCTGTCTATCGGAACCTTGACATTAAACCAAGTCTCTTAAAACTTCATTTTCTCAGAGTACTGGGCCCCAACTGCCTACCCAATCACTTTTGGGAGAGCGGTAAAGACTCAGCGAAGATTTGAGATGGAGGAGAAAATTGAAACGCTGCTAGTTGCAATGGGATTCAGGCTGTCAGAACATAGGCTGGCGCTCCAGCCACTGAGGAGGCATCACTGGCAGGGGCTTGGCCGAAAGCCAGGTTGATCCAACCTGGGAAGCTGGCACCACAGGAAGGAGCTACAGTGGACCTCTTCCAAGCCGAGGCTGTCCTTCAACACAGAAGCACTCCTGTAATCGCTGGAGAGGAGCTCTTATTGCTGCCATCCCAGGGTTCTTCATCTGCAGATGGCAAGAAAGGAAAGGGGTCGATGGGATGGAACGACTCTGGTGAGTGGAGATTTCAGTCTGCAGTCCACAGCCTCTCACTCGAACAGTTGAAGGAGAAGTTCGGCCGACTGGAGTTGAGGGATATGATCCCTGTTGCCCAGGAGGTGGGTGCCAAAGAGATGAAAGAACTGAGAGAGTACATTGATAAAAACCTAACTAGGAATCCAGTCCAAGCCGGAAATAAACAAAATGGTGACTGCTTTAGAAAGAAAGATGTACTTTATTGAAGAGCAGAACCACAGGACATGTGACTCTGGAGCAGCTGACCACATGTTGCTGGGAGTGGTAGGTTTTTGTATCTTCTTGGGATTTTGTATTTGAGGTTGTTTCCTGTTCCTGTGGCATAAACTTTGACCTGAGCTTTTGAGCATATCCTTTCGGTATTCTGATGGTGATGGGTTAATTCTATTATGTCCTAAAGGTCTTGTCTTTAGGGTTTGGGTGGGGTATGTAGATTTTAGGGGTCTTTGTCTTTCTAATCTCATCAGCTCCAAGGTTCCTGGCCCTAGTCTTCCTGAATGAATCACCAAATCTGCATTTCTACAGAGATGGTTTCTGCTTGGGACAGGAAGAGGGGCTTGGTTTCTGGGAGTTGGTTTTATCTTAAATTTTCTCCCATTATTCCTTTGGGGAAATATAATATTCTGCCTTTTTAATATTCCCCAAAATATTTCTCTGGGGGGATGCTGTCTTCTCACAACATTTTCAATAACATTTTGCATTCTTTAAAAATTACTTAAGCATTATATATATAAAAATTACATTTTCAAATTTTAGATTAAGACTTTATTTCAATTACAAATATCAAACAGAGAAAAATCCATCCTAGATCCAGTTAACTCATTAAGTTTAAGTTACTCCTTACAGCTTGCCTTCATGGAGTAGAATCATTTTCTTCTCTGAAAAATGTATCAACTAGTTATAAGTCTCTCTTTTTATCACAGATTTCTCAACCTTGTTAATGTCCTTAAAGAAAAGGTCCCAAATTTGTCTTTTTAAAATTTGTCATTTTTTTCTTGACACTCTTCTTTCAATTGTGTTGAGAGATTTATATTTAAACCATCATAATAAAATTTAATGTCAGGTTTGTATTCCAAATTTGCAATGAACTCCTCTGCAATTTCAGCTACTTATGAAGTTGCCTCGGTAATTTGGTAACTTTCTGCACATGCTTGCATCTCTAGAGTAAGTTGAGAGGTTTTTTTATTTTTTATTTTTTGGAGCACAGCTGGTCAACAAATTGGTGAATTTTACTTAGAGACCTTTCAAATATATCTCTAATAATTTGCTCCTCCATCTTGACTCCCTCTTTGATCAGGATCAGAAAATTTTAGCCTCCTACAGCAAAGCCGACCAAGCTACAAGTTACTACGATAATAAACTAAAATCACAGTTTTCAAACTTTATGTTGGTTTTTTTGCTTTCTTATTTTGCCTTGCCTTAGCAGCCTGCTTCCTTGTTGTTTAACACTAAAGAAATCCCTAAAATGGCGCAGGTTTTTTAAAAAGATGTAGCAGACTGTGACTAAAAAGAGCCTCTTTTATCTTGACTTAAAAAAGATTAATAGTCCTTGAAGGTGATTAAGTATGAAAGGCACAACTTACTATCCCCTTGAAAGGTAAAGGCCCTCCTGGCACTTTCTTGTTCTTTTTTTTTTTTTTACTAGTTATTAAATTGCTGAAAGAAGATTTACTTTCAAATACCTTTCAGAGAACAGAATTTCAAGAACCAATAGAGTTAATATTGCTTTTAATTATTGGTGATCAAGAGATATGCATAGTATTTCAACACCTTGCCTTTCTTTCATTGTATAATAAACTCTTCTGCCATTTGCAGTCACTTTGGTTTTTCATGTTGCCAGTAAACTCCAAGAGAAAATATTCCCATGGGATATGTTTAGATTAGAAAATCTGGGCAGCTAGAGAGATGGAAAAATGACAAGTAAACAGTAATAGTAGAAGAAATATTTAGCATCTTCTATGGTAAAGCAAGCTAGAAGCATCACCAATTAAAATTCTCAAGATTCTTTACTGAAGAAGATAATTACAATCAAATTTTGACTAACTTTTTCATGTCCTATGATCATTTTTAACATATGAAAAAGCAGTAGCAATCTCATTTTCAGCTAATGCACGAGTTGTTCTTTAAAAGGAAGATTAAGATTATTAGATTCATAAATCTAAAATACTGTCCACTACTTAGCAAATAAGCCTTTATTATAATTTATTTGCTTATAAATTTTATAGGCCACCCATCCTATCTCAAAGTAACTCTGGGAGGCTTACAATCATTTGCGATAATTTTTACCCAAATTTCATGAGATTTTTTTACTAGCATGTTTTTTTCTGACTTTGTGATGGAGTGATGGACTTTGTGATGGAGATAACATACAGCTATTACTGAACTGTCTTTACTGTAAATATACAAAAATTTATGTAAATGCATAGCAGCCCTATATTTCAGTCTTGGGAAAAGATGGAGCAATCACTATATACAAGTACTATTTACATGAAATGACCATGTCCATGTTGTCATCTAAATATGGATGTTCAGATCTCTGTAAAAATTATGGCTTGGAATAATGTTATAATCATTGTAGGTATTGTGGGAAGTCAGCCCCCCCCCCAGAGAAGGAAATATTAAAAGGGCAGAAAAATATATTTCCTCAAAAGGATTTTAAAAGCAGAAACCAACCCTGCCCCCAAATCTTTCTGTCCCAAGCAGAAGCCAGCTCTGTACAAATGCAGATGTAAACCATCAGAAAGGCCCCAGCTAGGAGATCAAGAAGACAAATATACCTAAAATCTGCATACCCCACCTGAGACAGGACATGGTAGGATTAACTCACAAAGGCCAAAGGGCACACCCAGACTCAGGTCAGACTATGTGACACAGGAAATACAAAGCCTCAACACAAGAACAGGAAACTATTCCAAACAAAAGGCTTCAGTGGGTATAAAAAACTACTTCCCACATGTGCTCAGCCCTCTTCTCTCTCCTCTTTCCTGCCAGAACCATCTTTTGGTCTGGCTCTTCAATAAACTGCAACCTTCTTTCTAAAGCAGTCACCATGTTGTTTATTTATACCCGGCTTGGATGAACCAGAATGAAGACTTTTCTTTCCACAGTATTAAAACACTTGTATAGACTGATAGAAAAGCATGGATTCACATGTGAATCTGCATCCAGATTTCTGCATTAAGAAATGTAATACATACTTCTGTATCATTTCTTGAATCAGACCAATCTGATCAAGTATCTTGTTCACTCAGTAGCCAACTAAATAGCCAAAGTGATATAGAACATCACTGCAATAGCAGACATTTACCAGAAAACAATATTCACAAGTACATTTTCTCTTACCCTAGAGGCAGCATTTATTACAACCATGACTACTACCTACAATACTAATGTCCTTGTACTCCATGAATTATTTCATCTCAATTATAAACTGTTGTCTGCTTCTGACCAGTTCAAGAGCAGGGCTCGTGCAACATAGTGGCCCTTCTGGGAAGAACTCTCCTACACAAGACAATGATGAATTGGTCAAATCTACTCCTCTTCCACGTTCAGAATAATAGAGGAACCTGAAGCTGCTGGAATGAAGGTATGGGAGAACTTGAAAAGTTTCCTAACAGAATAATTAGACTTAACTTGCAAAAGATACCTTGCTTTGATGACTTATGCCTGCCCTTTGTTCCCTCAACATTACTTGTAATGAGATTTCTCCCTGAAGATGGTGCACACCAGGATTTTCAGATCAAGTCATGACCACTCTTTTTCAGTCCCCCTTGAACTAGATCAGACATGTCAAACTCGCAACATCATGTGACATCGCACGACATATCGGAGCTTTTTCCCCATTGCTGGCAATGGGGTGGGTGCGATTTCCTCATGACATGTCTGGCCTGCGGGCCGGCAGTTTGACACCCCTGAACTAGATTCTTGCCATTGTAGCTGGCTGGCAAACTGTACTCAATGAGTAGTCCTCAATGGCACTACATCCACATGGAGAGAAGTAAGCAGTGGGGTACCACAAGATTCCATCTTAGGACCAGTAATCTTCAATATCTCCATAAATGACTTAGATGAGGGAATTGAAGGGGAATTCATGAAATTTGCAGATGACACTAAACTGGCAGGAGTAGCCCACACCCCAGAAGACAAACTCAGGACCTAAAAAGAACTTGACAGACTTGAACAATGGGCCCTATCCAACAAAATGAGTTTCAATGTGGAGAAAAGCAAAGTTTTACATTTAGGCAGGAAAAATCAAGGTTTAAGTACAGATTAGGCGAGACCTGGCTTAAAAACAGTAACTTTGAGAGGGACCTTGGAGTCCTAGTGCACAGGTTGGCAACCTGCGGCTCCGGAGCCGCATGCGGCTCTTTAAGCCGTCTTCTATGGCTCCCAGACATGTGCAGTGCCCAAAAAAAGTGGGACTAAAAAAGGTGAACCAATCAATTCAAACTTCTCATGAAAAAAAACCTCGCGAAGTTTGAATTGATTGGTTCAACTTCTTTGGTTTGTGGGACGCCATCTACCTGTCAAGCCCCATAGGCTCGACATAGAATGGGAGGGGGGAAAGACAGCTCCGGAGGGAGGCAGCCCCACAGCCAGAAGCTGGCGGTCCAAGTGGAGCGGCACAGAATACCTACCGGTCGACGTGGGAGGTTCCAGCGTTGCTGGTGAGCAAGGCCTGCCGTCCACAGCCCAGTTCCACACCCCGATGACCAGCTGGACTGGCTCTCACTGCTCTAGCTTGGGAACGCCAGCGGCATAGAAGGTGGTTTGGCGGCGCTGCCGTGGGCGGGGCATCATTGCAGCGTACGGACAACTCGGGCCTGGATATTTCCTGTGGCTCGCGGCTCGGGACCAGAGACATTGGTGGTGAATGGCCCGGACTGTCGGCGTTGCCATGGGACCACCCCCTGCAGTGCCAGCTAATGTGGCGTGCTCCTGGCGACTCTTGAACCATGCTGGCTTTCTCCTGCAGATCTCTCCCCCCCGGCGCAACCTATCAAAGGAAGTGGAAATGGCTGCAGCCAGGACATGCTTACCTGGCCAGAGTACTTTTGCCTGACCCGGGCAGGCCGCAGAGCAAATAGAGGCTTTTGCTGAAGCGGTGAGTGGGGGTCTGCCTCGGGTATGGCAGGGCTGCTGGAGGCTGAGGCCCCCGAACGTGCAGATCAGGCTATCTTCCATAGCGGCGGGATGGCAACTGCGGAAGCAACAGCATGTTCATCTCTGCCGGTGGCGCCGGCGGTGGCGGAGCCATCTGGTAGTGTTTACACGGCCCTTCGTCCACATGACTGAGATAGGCAGCACTGCTCCGCTCCGCTCTCGTTTCCCCGGAGCAGAGTTGGGGCCGCTGTTTATCTCAGTCACGTGGATGAAGGGCCATGTAAACACCACCAAATGGCTCTGCCGCCACCGGCGGAGATGAGCAGGCTGTTGCTCCCGTGGTCACCATCCCACTGCTATGGAAGATAGCCTGGTCCGTGCCTTTGGGACAGAGCCTCCAGCAGCCCCACCATGCCTGAGGCAGGCCCCCCACTCGCCGCTTCAGCAAAAGCCTCTATTTGCTCCACGGCCTGCCTGGGTCGGGCAAAAGTACACTGGCCAGGTAAGCGTGTCCCGGTTGCAGCCATTCCCGCTTCCTTTGATAGGTCACGCCAGGGGGGAGAGATCCATGGGAGGAAGCCAGCACGGTTTGAGGATCACCAGGAGCACGCTGCATTAGCTGGCACCGCAGGGGATGGTCCCACAGCAATGCCGACAGTCCGGGCCATCCACCACTGGACTGTCCATTGACTTCCATGGGGACGCTTGGCAATGGCCAATTGAAACCACTTCAAGGATCGAGCTGTAGGATGGCTTTGAGTGGCAGAGAGAGATACAGAGACGCAAACGCATCTCCACAGAGATGCAGCAAGGGCAGGAGATGAGGAGGAGTCAGCCTATGTCTGTGCACATGCACAGACTTAAACGGAGGCTTCCAAACCTGACACGCATACACACGTGGATGTCTGGAAAAAAGGGGGAAAAGTGGGCGTGATTATTTAAAGACCCCCACTTTTCCTTTCCTTCCTCCTCTTCGGCAGTGCTGACTTCTGCTCCTCCAATCCTGGTTGCTCCTCGCAGTCCCTGCCTGCCACAGTGATTTCTGAGAGCGGGGAGCAGCTGCCTGCTGGGCAAGCCCTGAAAGCTTTCTTCCTCTTTCCGATCTTGCCTTTCTTCCTCACCCTCTGATATAGGCGTCTGCTCGGTTTCCTCAACCTCGCCCCCTCATTTTATTTTAATCCCACCACCGCCTCCCTCTTTTGCAAAGTTGACATTCCGGGGAATTGGACCTCGCTTCGTTCCCAGAGTCACTTGGCGAAGCTTGAAGGAGAGGCCGCCTGCTCCCACCTCCTGCGGAGCAGAACTGCTGCTTCCTCGCCCTCCCAGTGAAAGAACCCCAGAGAGCTGGAAGACATCCTTTCTCCCACTTTCCGCTTCTCATCCTCTCTTTTCCGAGCACCCCTCCCAGAGCGAGCCAGAATCCTCAACTCCGGCCTCCTGCAGCAAGCTGAGATAGGCGAGCCCGAAGCCATAGCAGCTCCTTCTCCCCGTCAGCCTCCTCCTCCGCTCCCTCGGAACCTTCGTGCCAAAAGGCAGAAAGAAGTCCCAGAGAGGGAGAGCGCAGGTCAGGGGGAGAGCAGTCTTTTCCGAGGGGAGGAGAAGTCAGGGTGGCAGAGTCATCCATACCAGAGCTGGAGGGGGGGCAGGACCGGTGCATGTCTCGCCTTAGGCTCCACTCTTTAATCAAGCCCCATGTTCCGTGTGCACACGCACATGCACGCACACATTATGCGGCTCCCAGTTTTTTCTTTTGTGAGGGAAATGGGTCCAAGTGGCTCTTTCAGTGTTTCAGGTTGCCGACCCCTGTCCTAGTGGATGATCACTTGACTATGAGTCAGCAGTATGCAGCAGCAGCCAAAAAAGCTAATGCAATCCTGGGTTGTATAAACAAAGGCATAGAATCAAGATCACAAGAAGTATTAGTACCGCTTTATAAAATCCTAGTAAGACCACACCTGGAATACTGCAGCCAATTTTGGTAACCATATCACAAAAAAGATGTTGAGAGTTTGGAAAAAATTCAGAGAAGAGCAACTAAGATGATTAAAGGCCTGGAGACTAAAACATATGAGGAACGGCTGTGGAACATGGGTTTGGCTAGTCTAAAGAAAAGAAGAAATAGTGGAGACATGATAGCAGTATTTCAGTGGCTGCCACAAAGAAGGGGGGTCACATTATTCACCAAAGCATCAGAGGGCAGGACAAGAAACAGAGGGCCCACCTCTATGAGGGATTTTTGAATCAAGAGAGGTGGTCGAAACGTAACTTAAGGGGATTTTTAATAAAAATTTTAGTCTGGGTTTTAAGGGGTTCCAGGGAGAGGGGTGGGCAAACCAAAATTAGGGTGGTGGGTGAGGGTGATCACCCACCGGGGAATTCTCCCAGGCCGGCTGATGGCCTCAGTGAGGAGGACGTAGATCCTGGAATTGGGGAGGGGGGGAGGGTCTGCCTAATAGAGGGCAACTCCATCAAGACTGTGTATGGGAGGGGTAGATATGGCGGGAGCAGAGGGCCATATTACATTAGGGAAGAGCGCACCCGTTGTTTACGAGCTGTGGCGCACTCCGGCCCTCATTGCTCTTGCAACCTAGGGGGTTTGGGATCTCAGGGCCTGGGCTTCCGGCTGATGCTGTGTAACGCCAGGTCCGTGGTTAATAAAGCCCCCCTCATTTATGATCTGGTTTCGGAGGGGGAGGCGGACCTGGCGGGAATTACGGAGACCTGGCTGGGCCAAGAGGGGGGGGTGCCCCTCGTTGAAATGTGCCCGCCAGGTTACTGTGCATTTCACCAGCCGAGAGCCCAGGGTTGGGGTGGGTGGGTGGCGGTTATTATTAAGGAAGGCCTGGACCCAAGAGAGACCACTGTGCCGCAGACTGCCAGTTGTGAGTCCCTAGGTGTGAAGTGGGGTCATGGGAGGCAGCAGGGCATGCTGATTGTGTACCTGGCTCCCCGCTACGTATCAGCAGCCCTACCCAAGCTTCTTAGTGTGATAGCCGAGATGGCGATTGGGACCCCCAGACTGTTAGTCATGGGGGATTTCAATCTGCCATCGGTAGGTGAAACATATGAGGTGGCTCGGGAGTTCATGGCCTCCATGATGGCCATGGACCTGACCCAATTAGTTGGTGACCCTACCCACACTGGAGGACACAAACTGGACTTAGTTTTTGCCTCCGGCCAGTGGTTGAGTGATCATGGTTTAGGGGAAATAGTTGTTGAGCCCCTGGCATGGTCAGATCACTCTCTCCTTCGGGTGGCCTTTCTAACTGCTACACCCCACCGCAGGGAGGCAGAACCGGAAGTGACAAGATGGTTTCGCCCCAGGCGCCTGATGGACCCCAAGAGGTTCCAGATGGAGCTTGGGCCAATACCTGAGACCCTGACCCGCGGCTCGACTGAGGACTTGGTGGCCGCCTGGAATAGTGCGGCCGCGGGGGCCCTGGACCGGGTCGTGCCTTTGCGGCCTCTCACCCGAGGCCAGACTACCTTGGCTCCTTGGTTCTCCGAGGAGCTGAGGGTGATGAAGCGTCGGAAGAGATGCCTAGAGGGTGTTTGGAGGACCACCCGCTCCGAATCTGACCGGACACTGGTAAAGTCCCATTTAAGGACTTACCTAGTGGCGATAAGAGCAGCGAAACGAAACTATTTCTCCGCTCTTATCGCGTCTGCAGGTAACCGACCTACCGTCCTGTTTAGGGTGTCCCGCTCCCTCCTTCATCAGAGAGTCCGGGACACCCCCCTGAAGGGTTGGGCAGAGGAATTTGGGTGTTACCTGCATGACAAAATCGATCAGATCCGGGACGGGTTGGCCTCCGATTGGACTAGTTCAGACGGGCCAACGGAGGCAGGTCTTGAGTCCACTTTCTGGGAAGAGTTCGATCCTGTGACTCCCGAGGACATGGACAGGATACTGGGACGGCTGAACACCACCACATGTTTACTGGACCCGTGTCCCTCCTGGCTGATACTGGCCTCCCGGGAGGTTACACGAGGCTGGCTCCAGGGAATCGTCAGCGCTTCTCTGAGTGAGGGGTTCTTACCTGCCGCCTTGAAAGAGGCGGTGGTGAGGCCCCTCCTCAAGAAGCCCTCCCTGGACCTGGCTGTTTTGGCCAACTACCGTTCTGTCTCCAACCTTCGCTTTCTTGCAAAGGTTGTTGAGAGTGTGGTGGCACGACAGCTCCCTCAGCACCTGGAAGAAACTGTCTATCTAGACTCGCGCCAGTCCGGCTTCCAGCCTGGGCACAGCACGGAAACGGCATTGGTCGCGTTGGTTGATGATCTCTGGAGGGCTCGGGATAGAGGGTGTTCCTCTATCCTGGTCCTGTTAGATCTCTCAGCGGCTTTCGATACCATCGACCATGGTATCTTGTTGCACCGGTTAGAGGGGTTGGGTTTGGGGGGCACCATCTTACGGTGGTTCTCCTCCTACCTCTCGGAGCGGTCGCAATTTGTGTTGGCAGGGGGGCAGAGGTCGACCTCGAGGTGCCTCACTTGTGGGATACCGCAGGGGTCGGTCCTCTCGCCTCTCCTGTTCAGCATCTATATGAAGCCACTGGGTGAGATCATCCGTGGTTTCGGGGTGGAGTTTCATCAGTATGCAGATGACACCCAGTTGTATATCTCCACCCCGGACCACCCCAACGATGCCGCGGAAGTGATGTCCCGGTGCCTGGAGGCCGTGCGAGTCTGGATGGGGAGGAACAGGCTTCGACTCAACCCATCCAAGACCGAGTGGCTGTGGTTTCCGGCGTCACGACATAGCCAGTTGGCTCCATCCCTGGCTATCGGGGGCGAGTCATTAGCCCCCGCGGAGAGGGCCTGCAACCTGGGCGTCCTCCTGGATACTTGGCTGTCTTTAGACGACCATATGACAGCCGTGGCCAGGGGGGCTTTTCATCAGGTTCGCTTGATACGCCAGTTGCGCCCCTTTCTGGATCGTGACGCTCTACGCACGGTCACTCAAGCCCTCGTTGTTTCCCGCCTGGACTATTGCAATGCTCTCTACATGGGGCTCCCCTTGAGGTGCACCTGGAGGCTCCAGCTAGTTCAGAATGTGGCCGCACGGGGGATCCTGGGGGCCTCTAGATGCTCCCATGTAACACCTCTCCTGTGCGAGCTGCACTGGCTGCCTGTGGCCTTCCG
>NW_015388897.1:0-4565 GCF_001527695.2 Protobothrops mucrosquamatus
TAAGAAAGGAATTGTTTATCGGTAAGTAGAGCAGCTCTGTGTAACAACACAAGTTTATCACAGATTGTAAAAAAGAAGTGTTTGTGGGCAAAAATGGGGGAAGAAAGCACTGAACTGGGAACAATTATTTTCCCAAATAACAGAACATATTAAACGTATTTATTTTTATTCACAGTTGCTTATTCAACTTGGTGCACTATCAGAAGTCTTCAGTGTTATAAGATTTGCAAAACATATAAAAGGCTTTTTGTATAACCATTATAAGGCAAAAAAAATGTACTCACGTCGTCTATTGCTCTCAATAGATCTCATAAAGTCATTGGCGTATACAGCAATCAAGTTAGATTTGAGCTGTATTTTATACATTTAAATAAAATATCATCACAAGAGATGCAGAAGTGAAATACCCAAAAGCAGCAGCCTTGCAGATAAAATGAGCAATAGCAAAATGAAGGCAACTTATCTTCATGGACTAGTATGCTTGACCATGAAGTAAATTTTATAGGCGTTTGGACCCCAAAGCCTGTCCATTCAATCCCAAATCTGACTTCACTGAAGGACTTGCCCAATATATCTCAATAGGAGGAGAGAGTGGTATGTGTTTAAGACATACAATACAAGAGAATATATGTAGCTCAGAGTTGAACTCTGGAGTCCTTGGTGCTATCTGAGCTTGGCTGTTTTCATGCAGACATTTCATTACCCAACTAGGTAACATCATAATTACAAGTGAGTGTGGGGTTTGGTCCCTGTTTATATACAGTATAGTACAGGGGTATTTAAGAGACACAGTTTGATTTGTATAGTTATATAAGCAACACAGTGGCAACATGCTCCATTGTGCCCTCCAATAATTTCCCTTGGCACCTATAAATAAGTTGTCCATAGCCTTCTCAGTAGATCATCAGGTTTGGAAAGGAAAGCACGGTCTTTGTGCTACCCTAATTCTAAGTTATTTCTTGCAATGAGACTGCCACAAGCATTTCTGACAACTGATGGTTAACTTTCTTAATTGTTGTGATTTTTCATAGAGATCTGAAATTAGATAATGTAATGTTAGATTCTGAAGGACATATTAAGATTGCAGACTTTGGCATGTGCAAGGAGAATATGAGCGATGCAGTGACAACAAGGACCTTCTGTGGGACTCCAGATTATATTGCACCAGAGNCAGGCGGGAAACAACGAGGGCTTGAGTGACTGTGCGTAGGGCGTCCCGATCCAGAAAGGGGCGCAACTGGCGTGTCATGGTCTACAATCCAGATTGTCTAAAAGCAAACTAATATATCACAGTTCTTGCCTGATAGTAATAATACCTTGTCATAGAGGAGGAGAAAAAAAGTTATAAGCCTTCTTTGGAGGTGTTCCTAGTAACTAGCCATAAGAAGAGGGGAACAAAACAAAGTCGTGGTTCAAGGAACCATCAAGCAACATGTTGTCTGGGTTCCAATATTTAGCTTACTAATACATGTTAAACTCCTTTCTCTCTACCTCATTTTTCTAGCCATTGATAAAAATGTATCCCATGTTCTGAAGTATTCTGAATCTTCTTTCTCTTTCATTTTCAATGTAAGTCTGACCATTTATACACAGTCCAAAATTTTCTTGATTATCTCTTCCTCCGCTGGTAGTTCTTCATCTTTCCAAAGTTGAGCAAATACAATTCTTACTGCAGTTAGTACATGTAACATTAAATATACACATTCTTTCTCATAATTTCCTACAATTATACCTAACAAAAATAATTCTGGCTTAAAATCTACATGTTTTTTTATCATTTTCTCTATCCACATATGTATTCTTGACCAGAATCTTTTGGCTTTAGGCCATGTCCACCAAAGATGATAATATGTGCCTGTTTTTTGTCTACATTTCCAACAATTGTTAGACATATTTTTAAACATTTTTGCTAACCGCACGGGTGGTAAGTGCCATCTGTAAAATATTTTATACAGGTTTTCTTTGTAAGCCATCACCTTTGTTATTTAAGAGTTTCTTTCCCAAAGGCGTTGCCAGTTTTCTAACTCTATGTTATGCCCAAAGTTTTTTGCCCATGTTTCTTTAACTTGTTCCTCTTCCATCTTTAAACTTAACATATACTTATTCAGTTTCTTAAACAATTTTTCATCTGATGCCAATGAGATCTGGTCAAATTATGTCTGTTCTTTATAAAATCCAGATGTTTTAGCATCGTTTTCATATCTCATTTGAATTTACAGGTGTGGCCACCATGATAGATCAATGCTCTATACTTCCAGTTCTTGTCTAGATTTTAGTTTCCCTTCAATGTTCAAAATGTCTTTATAAGTCACAATTTTCTCATAGTTAATTAGGTTTGGGTGAAACCATTGTTGAAAGCCATCCAGGTATTTTCATATAAATTTTCGCTTTTACCTTTTCCCATTCTAAAAGAAGTGTGCGTCTTATATAGTGGTTTTGAAAGTATCTATGTATTTTATTCTTCCCATGCCATAGGAAGACATGTCATCCAAGTTGTAGGTCATGCTCTTCTAGGTATAGTAATCTTTTATGTCTAAGGGTTATCCATTCTTTTAACCATGTTAATATAGATGCTTGATAGTATAAAACCCATACTTGGCAGCCCAAATCCTCCGTTTTCTTTCACTTCTTGTAGCATTTTCAATCTAATTATGGCTTTTTTTCCTTGCCAAATAAATAAATTATTTATTTATTTATTTAGCAATTCTGAACTCCTTGGGCTCTCTTTTAGAAATTTCTAGGGTTAGAGCTTGCTTCAGAAGGCACTGATGTTGCATCAAGGAGCCGTGGTGGCGCAGTGGTTAGAATTCTGTATTGCAGACTAACTTTGCATTTTACTGCCAGGAGTTCGATCCTGACCGGCTCAAGGTTGACTCAGCCTTCCATCCTTCCGAGGTCGGTAAAATGAGAACCCAGATTGTTGGGGGCAATAGGCTGACTCTGTAAACCGCTCTGTAAAGCACTGGGAAGTGGTATATAAGTCTAAGAGCTATTGCTATCAAGACCTTTGGGATGCAGAAGACTTGTTCCTCTTGCTTGCTGAGGAAGCCATGAAATTAGGATAGAGAAAGAATGGGATAATCACTGTCTCAAAGTACATGTCTTTGGAGATGTAGGCGCAGGCTGTTGGGTGATGAGTCTGTGTTGTCTGCATCTCAAACTGAAGTGCAAATGGTTCCTGTAGTCTGCAATTCTTCTGGATTACAGGAACCATTTGCTCTTCAGTTTGAGATGCAGACAATATAGACCTTGTGCCTGTGCTCAACAATGAAGGGACACAGGGCAGAAAACATCCTGCAGAAAGCATATCTCCACAACACAATCCTTTCAGCAGTTCCGAGCAGGCTCCATATCCATTTGCACTACTTAGGTGACCCTGAGGACACATACAAACCTCCAGGTGGCATCAACGACTCACTAAAAGAATGCAAATGATAAGCTATCTGCAAGGGATATACAGTAAATCCATTCCCCATCCTCCAGTTAGAGCTGAAGAAGCTTCTTGGATGAGAAGCGAAATGTTTTCAAAGAAAAACAAAGTCCAGTTGCCTCTTGAAAAAGCACCTTTGGGATGCTTCAAAGTATAGTATTGAATATGTTGGAACCTTCCAAAATTCAGAATGAAAAGGAAATATAACCTGCCTGAAGCTGTTCAGGAGACTGATTTGGGCTGGTTGTAGCAAAACATATTCACTCTGTTCTTTGTAGAACACATTACTATATATTAGCCATGTAGCTAGATGATTTTAAATTTTGACTTTAAGATTTTATTGTGGTTAGGATTAGGCATCTAAACATTTGTCCTCATTTGTCCAAATTCCTTGTGTCTAATCACACTTGGCCAAATAATGTATTATATTCTATTCTCTTGTAAATAACAGGACATCGAGTCATAGCATTAATGGAATCTCCCGTGACTTTCAGCCATTGTGTAAATCTTGACCCATAATCCTGTGTAAGCATCCTTGCTTTTGCCCAGTGAGATGACTGTGGAGGTATACATGTTTTCCTCAACATACTGCAATGTGAACATTTCCATCAGGGGCCTGATCTCTTGGGGAGAATTTTCTTTGCAACCTAGAATCCATGGCAATCCAGATGTTATAATCATGCAAGGCTGATGGTCCAATAGCCTCCAAATTTTATAGTGTGTCAAAATCTACAAGTGGGAACTTGATGGAGAGGAGAAGACCAGTCCACACAACCCTATTCTATGAAGTCCAATGGCATGAAGGAACTTTTCTGAATGGATGATTGTAAATTATTCAAATTTTGCATATACAGGTGAAGTTCTTTTGATTAACTCGAGTCTTTTACTTTTCAGATTCTATGCAGCAGAAATCTCAGTGGGTCTTTTTTTTCTCCATAAGAAAGGAATTGTTTATCGGTAAGTAGAGCAGCTCTGTGTAACAACACAAGTTTATCACAGATTGTAAAAAAGAAGTGTTTGTGGGCAAAAATGGGGGAAGAAAGCACTGAACTGGGAACAATTATTTTCCCAAATAACAGAACATATTAAACGTATTTATTTTTATTCACAGTTGCTTATTCAACTTGGTGCACTA
>NW_015388897.1:5397-35366 GCF_001527695.2 Protobothrops mucrosquamatus
TGCCACAAGCATTTCTGACAACTGATGGTTAACTTTCTTAATTGTTGTGATTTTTCATAGAGATCTGAAATTAGATAATGTAATGTTAGATTCTGAAGGACATATTAAGATTGCAGACTTTGGCATGTGCAAGGAGAATATGAGCGATGCAGTGACAACAAGGACCTTCTGTGGGACTCCAGATTATATTGCACCAGAGGTATTTGTTGGTTGAGATATTATGTACCATGCCCATAATTCTTCCAGAAGATAATGTACTTTTGAACAATCAATCAGTGCTAGATTTTCTGACATGATTGTTTATTTGATGAAGGAAATGAGAAAGATGATAAATGTTGATTAACTTACTCAGGTTTCCTGCTGCTCTTCAGTTAGTAAGGAAAAATGATGGGGAAGTGGATAAAATTACTATCACTCTACATTATCTCTTAAGCTCATTCTTACATAACTCTATAGGTGTCTCTGGGCGTAGGTGGGGGATAAAGTTGGTGGCACTTTATGAGGAAATCTGTACTGTGATATTACAGTTCAAGCCTCTGGCTTACGTACTTGTGTGTAACATAAGGAGGCATTAAAATGTGAAAGGCTACAGTTTGCATCATGATGAAATGATGCATATTTCATCATTTTTTTCTCATCACACTTTGTACTTAATGCTTATGCCCAGGTTTGTGACAAAGGAAATATTTAACCATAATGACTATAGATAGAAGAGAATAGCTATTGCTCAGAATTGAACTGTGAGGTCTTTGGTGCTCTCTGGGCTTGTTTGTTTTCCTGCAGACATTTCATTGCCCAACTAGGTAACTCCCTTCTAGCACTGATGTTGTTACCTAGCTGGCTAATGAAATGCCTGCAAAAAAAAAAACCAACCAGGCTCAGAGAGCACCAAGGACCCCACAGTGACTAAGATCTCAGGGTGAAATCTGATCTCATCTCATTGTATCTTGAATTAGTGTTAGCCAGGACTGGTTCATTTTTTAGAAGGAAGTAAATCCATATCATGATTCGTTTTAAATGCATCATTATATTGCTATAATGCTTCCAATATTGTGAAGCCAAAAAATGGAAAATCCTTCTTCTTTCATCTTAGGTTTTCATTCTGTTTCTCTTTATAACTAGAAAGAGAATAAATCATTTTTCCAGTGGCTCATGTTTTGAAATAATGTTCTTGAAATTAGTGTCTTGAATAGCACCTATTGTTCCCTTTTATGAATTAGTTACCGCTATTTTGCATTTGTGTATATTTCAAATTAAAATATAAATGAAAATTCACTTAAAATGTGCAAACTATCATATTTTTAAAGCCTTTTTGGAGTCTCAGAAAAGATAGTAGCTAAATATTAATATTAAATTGTGATATTCTGCCATTCTGGATTTTTATTTCTTCTTTTGTAATGAGCATTTTAGTAATATTTTTGATAAAACTCAGAAACTGATTTTCTGATTATACCTATAAATTTCCACTGAAACCCTGTGCCTCAAATGAGCATTTTATCAAAACTACATTGTGGAAAAATCCCTGGTCTACTCCTTATACAGTACAGGTAGCCTTTGATGTACAACCACAATTGAGCCCAACATTTCCGTTGTTAAGCAAGACAGTTGTTAAATTAGTTTTGCCCCATTTTATGACCTTCTTTGCCACGGTTGTTAAGTGAATTACTGCAGTTGTTAAATTAGCAACATGGTTGTTAAGTGAATCTGGCTTCCCCATTGACTTTGCTTGTCAGATGGTCGCAAAAGGTGATCACATGACATCCCCCCCCCAGAGACTGCAACCGTCATAAATATGAACCAATCACTAAATGGGCGAATTTTGATCACATGACCATGGAGGGGTCATAAGTCACTTTTTCAGTACTGTTGTAACTTCAAATAGTCACTAAATGGATGGTTGTAAATCGAGAACTACCTGTAATGAATTTGCTTGTTTGTTTATTTTACAGCACTT
Source organism: Protobothrops mucrosquamatus (assembly GCF_001527695.2). NCBI lineage: Eukaryota > Metazoa > Chordata > Lepidosauria > Squamata > Viperidae > Protobothrops > Protobothrops mucrosquamatus. The sequence goes on from NW_015388897.1 coordinate 7,352, forward strand.
ATAATCCACCCTGGTCCCAAAGGGTTTGGGGCGGCATTCATAACCAAACCAAAAGGAAACAAATAAACAAGGATACACATAATAGTGAAGAATAGAATAATGCCAAACAAATCCAGGGCTCTTGGGGCAAATCTGCTCCCTCAAGTTTAATTGGCTAGGCCAGTTCAGGAAATCTGTTTTCCTTAAAACAATTAAGCTTAAATACCACCAGATATAGTACTTTATAGTATAAAAATATCCATGATTTCGGATATTAAACCATTAAAAAAAGGTTCACTTTAATGCACTGTGCTATTAGTATAGTTGTTTTTTATAGTGGTATACTTAGATTTATGTTGTATCTTTTTCAAAAACATATTTTCAAGATACATTACTAAATCTTTTTATTGGAATTAACAGATTATTGCCTATCAACCATATGGGAAGACAGTGGACTGGTGGGCCTACGGAGTACTTTTATATGAGATGCTGGCTGGTCAGGTAAGAATGGCTAGGTCCATTTCATGATGTAAGCCTTAAACAATTAAATGAGTTAGGAATGAAAGACAAAATAAGACACATTAAAAATAAAGGTTAATAGCTACATTTCAAATTAACAGATCAATTGAATATTCTCTGGAAATTAAAACTGCAAGATTTCAGTGATACAATGCAAACAATGGCTATGTCCATGCATCATCTAAATAATATTTTGTCTTAAAATATGATGTTGAACAAGTCAGTCTTGACGATCGGGTGTCTCCAAACTTGACAATTTTAAGACTTGTGGATTTCTGCTGGTGGGGAGTTCTGGGAATTAAAATCCACAAGATTTTAAAGTTGCCAAGTTGGAGACCTCTGTTGTAGATGAACCAGATAAATAATGTTTAATTTGTTGACCAACTCCTGACTTGTTTTCCTTCTTTTTAGCTACTCTTTGTCTTGCAACTCTTCAGATTGAGGATCATGCAGACAAAAGCCAGAAATCCAACTATATTACTTTATTCATATATTGTTCTCAAATTATATTTTCAAATATTGTCAAATACTGAAGTATGATTTATTCATATAAGCCACACATAAGCACATCACACATTAATTAAAAATAAACAAGCTATATTAGTTGCAAACTGTCTATCAGTAGAAGAATCAATGATAGGCTTCATTTGTGGAGCCTGCGCTTTGAATTATACCCCAAAACAGACAATGTTTCAATTGCTTTCCCTTCATATAGTTACCGCATAGTCAACAGCTCCTTTTAAAAACTTGAACAGCTTCTTTAGATTGAGATTGAGAGGGTCAGAACACAGCATCGTGGTGACACTGGATTCCAAAATTCCAGGTAATGTCATCCAGGGATCCTAGAGGCTAAGCAGCAAGGAGACCATCATTTCCCAACAGTCAGGGCATCAGATATGAGGCCAGCACACTTGGTTGGACTGCCAACCTAAAGCTTTGAAATAGCATAAAACATTGTCTCTTCCATTCCCACCCCCCAAAAAAAGGAAAGACTCTGTCCTACAACTCAACAGGATGTTATCCATCCTTCCCCCAAACTCCTAGCTTCTCCAGTTAGCTTGATCAAAGGGTAGTCTGAGGCAGCAGGAAATAATAATCTGCTTTTGAATAAATGCTCAGGGTAGGCATTCATTTTTGACTGTCCTGTCAACTTTGCTTTCTTTGAACAGCCTCCATTTGATGGGGAGGATGAAGATGAACTCTTTCAGTCAATAATGGAACATAATGTTTCCTATCCCAAGGCAATGTCCAAAGAAGCTGTGTCCATCTGCAAAGGGGTAAGGTTCTATTGTTCATTCTGTTGATCACTGCAGTCTAACGACCATATCAATTCATAACATGGTACTGACATAATAAAACAAAATAGATACAATGTATTAAGTTGCAAAAATCAGTAAAATATTCAAATGCATTTATCATCTCTGCAATTAATCCTAATCCATTAGATGGCTTTAGTTTTGAAGTTGGTAGTCTATTTATACCATGAAGGAAATAATATAATTTGAAAGTGGGGTCCCAAAGAGCTGTCCTCTCAATTAGAAGCTCTAAATACTGGACCTGAGATGGGGAATATGATTGTCTGTTTCTGTTTAAGGCAACATATATGCGTTTCATTTCTGAGTGCAGTATTGAGTGAAATCACCCATATTTTACTGTAGAATCCAGGAACTCGAATTCTGCTCTCTTGTTGGCTGTGCGCCAGACCATTATTAAGTATTTTTTTCTAATTGGAATGTCTTTTTATTCTTGGCCAACCATTTTAGGGATTTAATGACCGCTTGAGCGTTGATATCCAGGACCCTCGCTTGTAAGGTTCACTGATCTGAGATGTTACTATATTTATTTTGAGTCATATAAATTTATGATTGCAATATTAAGCATTCATCAGTTACTATGTAGTAAAATAAATTTAGATATTTTATTAAGCACTGTTGTAAGAGAATTGGCCTAACATATCTGGGGTTTTTTAAATATTGTCACTAGGGTTCACTTTTATATAATCAAAATAGTTAATAAAATGTATTCCTCCCTATGTAAAGCTTTTTTAAACGTTAGATGGCCTGCATAGTTTTCATGATTTGCTCTGTAGATAGCTATATTCCTCTTTTCCTTGTTGTTACAATAATTGAAGCTCATGTTTTTAGAATGAATTTAAAAAATAAAAATTTTCATTCAAAAATTTAAAAAATACACCTTTTCAACTTTTTTTTGTGGTCAGTTGGTTTTTTTAAAGTTAAATATAGATTTTTAAATGCTACCTATTTAATTCTTGATGGAAGAGGAAAATTGTTTTTATATCTAAGAAGGACATCTATTTTTGTATAACAGTGGGAAGAAAAAGATCTATAAATATATATCTTAATAAGTACTTTTTCCAGCTACCATTGTCTAATCAAGTGAACATTTTTAAGTGATAGTACTGAGTATTACTTTAGTAATTCTGGGTTCAAAAATGTATCTGTTCTTTCTTCAAATCTCTCTTCTTCTTTTTTGGCTTGTTGACATTAACAAAAATTGAATTTCTACCATAGTGGAAAAATCTGCCTTTTATCTGTACTTAGACAAAACAGCAACCAATTTGGAATTTAGGAATACAGTATGAAGGATAAATATTTAGGATTAACAGCAGCAGATATTAAGGAAAAGATTACTTAATTGACTGTGTGCTGCTCCTCTCGTTCTGAAAAATCTCATTGTAACTTTATATGTTTGGTTTCCAGTTAATGACTAAACACCCTGGCAAACGTCTTGGCTGTGGGTCCGAAGGAGAGAGAGACATTAGGGAACATGCCTTCTTTAGGAGAATTGACTGGGACAGACTGGAAAACAGAGACATCCAGCCTCCATTCAAACCGAAAGTGGTAAATAAGATGGACAGTAATGTTTCTTTCAGCATTTGGTGTTTATAACAAAAGCCAAGTTTTATTTTATTTAGGTATTTTATTTAGATATTTCTTTATCAGTCAGAAAGCTGTGGTAAAATCAGGGGACAATGGGTGTGTAAAAATCTATCAGAAAAAAAGAATAACAGAGTTGAAAGGGACCTTGGAGATCTTCTAGTCCAAAACCCTGCTCAAACAGGAGGCCCTATACCACTTCAGATAAATGGTGCTCCAATGTCTTCTTAAAAACTTCCAGTGCTGGAGCATCCACAATTTCCTGAGGCAAGTCATTCCACTGATTAATTGTTCTCACTGTCAGGAAATTTCTTCTTAGTTCTAGGGTTGATTCTCTCCTTGATTAGTTTCCATCCATTGCTTCTTGTTTTGCTTTCAAGTGCTTTGGAAAATAGGTTGACATCCCCCTTTCTTGTGGAAGCCCCTTAGATATTGGAAGACTGCTATTCCATGGGATTAATACTTAACTGTACATTGGCCCTTTCTGGAGCTAAGATTATTCTTTAATAATATCTTACTCTTTTAAGCATGGGGATATATTCCATATCAGTTAGTGGAATTAATGGGTGCCTTCTAATCCATTTGTATGTAGTCATCCTTTTTTTATTTCCTGAGTGAGATCGTCTTGAAGTCATTATCCTAAAAGACCTGTCTTATTGGATTTCCAGATGGCTGGAAGTGTAAGAGGAAACTTCATAGTTCAGAAAGTGTAGTTTGGGTGATGTTTCCCACTTTCTCAAAAATCTGTCACTGTTAAATGGTAGTTCTTGAATTCATTTTTTCCTTTCCCAGTAGTTATTCTTTTTCTGTTGAAATATATATGATTTAACATGTCAAAAAAAAATCCCACATTGACATAAAGTACCAGTAGTAATATATTTCTAAGATTAAGTAGCACTTGTTACTTTTGAAGAGTTTGATTGAATTATTTTTCATACAATCACTAAGTACTTAAGGCTGTTTTTTTCTGCTTTAGTGTGGGCAACAGAGAAGATCTTGAATTACATTTTGTACCAAGATGGGCTTTTAAAAATGTTGGGAGGAGATGTAATACCATTTTTTAAAAAATGGAACAGAATAAACTGGGGATGTGAAAGCAGTAATCTGTAAAGAATTTATTTTTAGTACGTGGGCTGGAATTCAACAATAATTCCCATCATGTTAAAACCTTTTTTGATTGCTATGAAGTAGTTTGCCCTTTGAAAACACAACAAAAAAATCCATAGTATGTATTATTCGAACCATTTTTCAGTTGATTGTTGCAACCAGAAATTAAGAGTGTGCATTTGGCAGAAAAATGAATGTGTTCATGGCAATACTCCCTGCAAGACAGCTGTGAGCAACAGCAGTTACCATTTCATGTATATTTCCCCACCAAAAGGGGAATATTGTCCTCTGAATGCCAGGGTTCCTGTTTGAATGTTAGAATATTAGAGCAAGAATGACCTGGGGGAGAGCACAGTCAGTATGTAAATCTCCCCACACAGATCAGTAACATGAAACAGAAAGTCTGTGAAATTAATTTTTAAAGGATTTTAAAATTATCGCATTGCATGTTTTTAATACAGTGAGATTTGATTTAACCTAAATGATAATACATCTTGAAGCATTTCTGTTGAAGTTATTTTCCTATGGGAAGAGCCTAACCAATCAGGAGACATTTCTACCACCCATTTCATTTCATCGCACTTTGTTTAATATATCACCCCAATCTGTATAGCCTTCCCATGGTTCACAAGGCTGAAATGTTTCTGACTGGTAACAGTATTCCCAAATATGTAATAATTGGAATGCAGAAATTCTACAATATAAATGTTTTGTGCACATAACTAGGTCCTAGATGTACAATCAAATAAAGATATGCAATTTGCAAATAAAAATATTGCATATGAAGTCTAAATATGATCACCATTGTTGGGCCAGGTAGCCTAGTCAGCACAAGAATTCTTGTTTTTCATATTCCCGGTCACCAGGTTTAGTTTTCATCCACCTGTATATAATACCCAAGACAGTTGTGACTTTTAGTACCAAGAATATTATTAAAGCCCTTTCATTCAAGACCAAAAAAATGTTCTTCCCCTCTATGATCCTCAGAGCAGGTTAGAGTTTTTAAGTAATCTATCATCTGTTTACTTAAGGTTGCTTTCCAATTTGTAAATCTCTCTCTCTCTTTTTTTAATTGCAGTGTGGCAAGGGCGCCGAAAACTTTGACAAATTCTTTACCAGAGGACAACCAGTATTAACGCCACCTGATCAGCTGGTCATTTCTAACATAGACCAAACAGATTTTGAGGGATTCTCCTATGTCAACCCGCAGTTTATACATCCCATGTTGCAGTGTGAAGTATGAAAACAATAGACTCAGGAAAGCCCCCCCCCCATGGGAAATTGCCCTTAGCCCTGGAGTTTTTAGACCTTTGCCTTGTTGATTCCATTTGGGTCTGGGAATTGTAGGGGTAAGGAGGAAGGGAAGATGCCGAGGAACATGTGGACATAGAAGATCACCCAGTGTATTTATCTAGGAATCACTGATGCTTATAGATTACTGCTAGCCTTTGTCATTTTTATAACTTTGACTATTTTTCTCTATCTCCTGTACTTCTGAAAACTTCTTCTTAAACAGTTAATTATGAATCTGAGACTATCATGTGGGGTTAAGGAAAAAAGAGATGAAAATGTAAGTTGACTGAAAAATAAGGGGCTGGGGCTGGTGGAAGGGATAGAATAAAGGGAAATCCAGAAAATTTTCTTCAATATTACAGTTGGCCAGGTTTATGATAAAACAAACATATGAACAAACAAGGCCCATAAGAGCTTTTAAAATTACTGGATCAAGGTAGAGGTTTCATATAAGTTTTCAATATAAAGTTTTCAGTATAAAATAAAAATTATGTGCATAGGATGAATACTAACTAGCGCCTCTGATGAACTAGCTCCAAGGTAAAACTGCATAATACTGATATATGTATTATTTTTAATCTCCATGAGATTATATTATGATCCAGGGTGCCAATTTGCTATTTAATTTACATCACTAATCACATTTATTGTAAAGCCAGTTTTAATATTTTATCCTAAATATTTCTTAACTGGGCTCGGAAGCTAATCTACACATCCCTAACTCTTCAACTTATATTTATTTATTTAGTAAACTGCATGAATAGAATATAAAAAGTGTACAGTAAATTAATAGAGATGTAGAATTCAGAGTCAAGCCTGAAATCATTAAGGAATGTTTCTAAAAAATATATTCAGATTTTAACAGATTGGTTTAGAATAACGTGGAATCACAGAAATCAAAGTGAAAACCTAACATGGAATAAGTTTTCTTCAACTGCTGTTGGAAGCTGTTGAATACATTTTTGAATATGCATCATGCAACGAATTTTGCATGTTTAATGAACAGCATTAAGTGGATCCATATTATGAGTAATTGTATCACCTGTGATACACATAATACATATTTTAATAAGACACAGCTGTGCCATATGAGGGAAAGTTCTTTGGGAGGAACTTTTTAGCTACAGCTTAATGTTCAATTACAATTTTGATTTGTTTGGGATTTTTAAAGTTCTGCACCTTGTTGATAGATTAGGGAAGTCTGTGCTCTTCTGTGCTTATCTTTATGTAGTTCTACTGCTAAATCATCTTAAACTGCAATGAGAATTTGAGCACAGTGAACACCATGCACATGCATGTGCAAAGTTTATCCACCCCCAGCTAGTATGAGGAGCTGCTGGTGCATGCCGGGCCAATTCCCCCCATTTCTTTCTGAAGAACTTGCAACATGTCCCTAAATCAATTATTTGATCTCAAGCCATTTAAAAAGCAGTATGCGGGTTATGCAAGAACTTGAGCAGGAAATTTGGAGAACAACCATATATACCTGTGCTTTTTATTATTATTATTATTATTATTATTATTACTATGAGGCTTTCTTTCAAGAGGATACTGGGCACTTATTGCATATCTATTACTTTGAAGCAGGAAAGCAATATATTAGAGCTATAATCAGATGTTTCATAAAATTTTACTCCCCTGCTTATAAATTAGTTCATTTCCTCCTCCCCTCCTCCCCCCCCCCGTATTTTACTAGAATTTAACCCATTTTAAAGATCATTAAATAGTCCTGTAATTCTGTTGCATGTAAATGTGATAGGCTTTTTCTTGTAATGTTTTCCCTCTTAATTTCTGTACATTTAGCTGGCAAAATATGTGGATGTAAGTTCCTGGACAGCCCATCTGCTTATCAATTTGGCCACACAAAAATGCATTCCCAAAATGAAAAATATTTCACAAAATTCAGTAGAAAAGGTTCCCAATTGTATTTGAAGATTATTTTTTCATACCAGCTTAAAATGTGAGAAAATCCTCTTTAGTAAACTCTTGCTTTCCTGAACATATTCATTTTCTCTAAGGATCTGTGCAAGGGTCATTTTATGCTTACTTTTTTGTCTTTCGTTTGTGAATCTTTAGCATAGAAAAACATGCACAAGAAGCTACATGTGAACAGAATATACATAGAGACATACTTTTCAGCATGTTCAGGATTTATTAGGAAAGCTATTTTTTTTAATACATGCCGTCAGAAGGGCTGCAATCGTGACAAAATAAGCCAGGTCCTCACACATGATAACATATATTTTCCTCTACGTCTGTGTGACCTAAACCTAAACCTAAGCCCCAAATAAATCCCATATAAGTTGTGAAACAAGTGTAGTCATGAGCTCCCTGGGAAAATTGAGGATGCTAGTTTCAGATGCCATGTGGTGAACCGCCTATGATCATTCTGTGAGATAGGCAGCCATACAAATTCAATAAATAATTAATAAATAAAATAACAAGGGCACTGCCATCTCACCAAACAAATAATGGGATTTTTTTTTTGCATGCGATAGTTTTTTTGTAAGCTTTGTGCTGCACCTTGTAAAAAATATTCCTGTCATTGGCATACTTCTTATTCCAATTTTTATATCCTGTGTTCCAAATGGATACAAAGAAATAAATAGGCCTGCAAAAATCCACTGTATCTCTAGTTCAGCTGAGAATCAACCAAGCAGCCCTGCCCTTGGTGAAAACCATAGTACCAACAAATATCTTAAAGCAGGAGATATGCATGTTGTTAAGTGGCTGTAATATTGGAAGTTCTAGCAGCCTGTAAGAGCTCTGCAGATTTAGCTGTTGTTTAATAGTATAAATATATTTAAATATAAGAAATATTAATATTTATACTTACAATGCAATAGTATAAATGTTTTTTAAAAACTATGACCAATATACAGAAAGCAGTCATTATACATAAAAAGATTGAACATACTAGATAAAACGTAATTGACATCTATTTTTCTTTGCTTATTTTTCGTTACATTGCCAGTTTTATAAAAAGTTGTGCACATTTTGCTTTTTTAAGTGTATAATTTCATTAGGCTGGGCCACAGCCTAATGGAAAACCTCTGGGGCACAGATCCACCACCAGCCCCTAAACGGGGCATTTAAAGTTTCATTTTATTCAAACACACTTTCTTATTGGAGAGATGCATCTATCATGGTAATATTTGGGAGAACACAAATGAAAAATTACCATGAACACCCTAAGTAGAAAACTTTTGTTTCAAGAAACTAAGGATTTTGTTTATAGGAAAGCCTAGGTTGCTTCAAACTCTTTTAGTGGATTGCTTTGTATGTGCCAACATTCTATGTTAACATTTCCACAGTGAAAGAAACAAAATGCCAAAATTCTCTTGTGTAAAATCTGATATTTGAGCTATTTTATTCAAATCTGGGAGTATCTTCACCAAAAAAGAGATACTATGACATAGGATGGAGACTCTCAGAATCTGGAGTTTAGATTTGCAACCACTGAATAATTTATTGCAAAAATGTAAATTATGTAGGTTTGGAACATATCACATGGAAAATAATAATGTCAATTAAAACCAGTTTAATTTTATCCCAACATATTGGGTTTTTTCCCCGTAATCCTATCAATTTGGATAGCATAACTTCCCCACTACAAAGTCTTCAAAAGGCTGCAAAGAAAGGAAAGGCCATGGCTGAAGAATGCCCTGATTTGCATATTAAAAGGCTAGGGCAGGGGTAGGCAACCTTGGCTCTTTTATGACTCGTGGACTTCAACTCCCAGAATTCCTGAGCCAGCATGGCTCAGCTTGGAAACCTCTCCCTTTCCCCTCAGCATGGCTGGCTCAGGAATTCTGGGAGTTGAAGTCCACAAGTCATAAAAGAGCCAAGGTTGCATACCTCTGGGCTAGGGTATCATCTGCCTCATTTCCAGTTAGAGAATTGTTTTGCAAATGATGGGAAATAGTCAGTGGTGGGATTCAGACGGTCCACACCAGTTCAGTAGAACCGGTAGCTAAATTTTGTTGAGTTCAGAGAACTGGCTGAACCCATGCTGCTTCCGGAAGTCCATTCTAGGCCTGGGAGGCCTGGCCTAGAATGGCCCACAGGAAGTGTGTGGATGTCACTTCCGGAAGTCCATTTTAGGCCTCGGAGGTCCAGGCCTGCATCCACACACACAGAACCGGATGTTCAGGTATTTGAATCCCACCACTGGAAATAGTGTCACTCTTTGACCTTAGAAAACAACCAACTCCTAAAGCTGGCAATAGTAGACCAAATAGACCAGACAACACCCTGCGTGTTCTTATCCAAGTATTAGATAGTGAGAAATTAAATTTAAATTTTATTTATTAAAATTAAATAAGCAAATATGAGAAGTTGATGAAGAAGATACTTGTGTCAGAATAAACAGAATAACAGAGTTTTTTCTGCTCAAACAGGAGACCTTACACCATTTCAGACAAATCCTTGTCCAATCACTTCTTAAGATGATCATAGGGACTTAAATGTGTAGCACTTACCATAGACAGTAATAATGGTACACACAATTTAAGCTATGAGTTATATTTTGGTCCCCTGTTCATTGTGAGAAAAATAGCTCTACAAATGGAGTTATCTTCTTTTTAATTACCTCAGTTGACAATTCATAGCAAACAAGCAAACAAATAAATGCAACAAAACCACACAGAGAGAGAGAGAGAGAGAGAGAGGGGAAGGGAGGGGGGGAGAGAGAGTGTGTGTGTATAAAAACGCACCGCAGCAGTGACCCAGATAATCCCTATCCTATGAGACAATCATTGTTGCCTCGTGCTAATAGCCATTGATTCTAACCTTTGGCATTTTATCTTTCACCTAAGAGGTTGCATAGAACTGGCAGGACAGTCAATTGAGTCATCTAAGGGGGGTGAAGGATCAAAGTCAAGGTGGTGATAGACAAAAAATAGAGAGGGTTTTGATCACTTAGTCATACTGTCTTCTGGGCCTTTTTTATTTTTAAGTATTCTGCAGATGCTTTGTGCTCCATGTAGGCACAATCAGTTGCTGCCTTGCTGCAGTGCAAAAAAATTACAATATAGGAAGACATGCTGCTTAGGTCTGACTGCTTGTTCATTACATGGGGTGTGCTCCTCAGAATTGAAAAATCTCATAACTTCCTTGTAAAATGGATGAGATTGCAAGTAGTCCTTGACTAATAACCATTCATTTAGCGAACATTCAGAAAAGCACTAAAAAAGTGACTTACAGCAAGTACTCATGCTTATGATTGTTGCAGCATCGCAACAATCAAAATTCGGGCACTTGGCAATCACCATGTATTTGTAATGGTGGCAGCATCCTGGGGTCATGTGATTGCCATTTGTGACCTCCCCAGACATGCAAAGTCAGATTTGCTTAATGGCCACATTAATTGCAGTGATTCACTTAACGACTATGACAAAAAAGATTGTAAAGTTGGGCAGGACTCACTTAACAACTGCCTTGCTGAGCAATGGAAATCCTGATCCCAGTTGTGATCGTAAGTTGAGGACTACCTATACATTCAGTTGTGCCAAACAAGGGTTTGAAAATCAATTGCAAGCAGTCTATTAAGATAAGAAACTGGCGTGAAACACCTTTTCAGAAAAAATGCCAAAAGAGCTTGGTGCATGATGAATGAGCATAAACTCAGAAGGGAAGGGAAATATTCCCAGAATTATCCCTTGTTCAGGTAGAGAAGCAGTGGATGGTTGCTCAATTCAATAGCTTCTTGGGCTTCCAAATTTAGCTAGGAGAAATTGTGGCCCTCTGCTGGGAGATAAGGAAATAAATCTGGGGCTATCCTAAAAATAGGTCCTCTCAGCAAGCACAACAGACCAAAGAACCATGCCCTGATCTCTAAAGGAGATTGTCCTGTTTCCAATAAAATGACTATATTGGAAATACATTTTGGGAACTGTAAATAGGCATACAAGAAACCAGCTTGCTGCAATTCACATCTGAAGGCATTCTCTGGATCCAAATGGGAGCACCATAAAGGAGGTGAGAGGTTAACTTCAACATTAAAAGCTTAAATAACAGTGCAAAGATACTGATTTCTTTTAAAAGAAACCAGCAGTTTCAAACCCCAAAGTTTCTGGAAACTTCAGTGAGAAAAATAACACAGGAAAGTTTTGACCTATACTCTGAGTTGCTTATCTTTGTGGCGATTCTAACCTTTCATTTTGCATAATTTAGCCCTATGGAATTATTCTAAAATGTGAAAAAATTGACCATTTACAATCATTTAATAATTCAGTTAACTCATGCAGTCCAGGTCTATATCAAAAAGATGGTTGTGCTTAAAACACAAATGTTCCCCTTTTCAAATCCTGGCAAATATGGTTCAGGCTTATTTAATACATTTTTGAATCAAGTATAATTTGAGAAAAAACTAGAAATTATCCTTCCCTATTCCCTGGACCTGGGGAAGACTTCAGTAAAACTGTCCTCCCTTATCATATCAGAGATGAAGGATGGATACAGGATCTTGATAAGATCAAGCAGTCTTTGGTCATTAAACAAATACTTCGGTTTTAGCCATAATGTACCTTTAAAAAATACAATCAACAGAACCATGTTAAGGCCTCTGTGTATTTTTCAGTAAGATAGGAGAAATTACTTTTGTTAGATAACACAAATGCATTCCTTGTTAAATTTATTTAGATAAATACATTCATTTGCTTTAGACGATGTCTGCTAAACAGAACTGCAATTTTTTTTGTCACTGGCCAGTCCCACATTACTCTAAAGCCATGTATTCTTTCTAAAAAGGCACAGGATGTGGATTTGACAAAATTTCTTAAGCAGAATGGTAAACCCAGAGCAGATGTTGCTTTTTTTAAAAAAATGAAAATGAATTGACCAAACAGTACTCCATTACCAGGAGCTTACACACATACACGTTGCACAAATCCCATATATCCTCATTCTTGCTGTTTCCCTATTGCTATGAAGATGCTTTCCCTCGTGAAGAAGAGCCCAGCACATTCAGGCTCAAAGATCTGTCTGGTATGAGTCTTTGGCTCCATAAAAGACCATAGGTCCTTAGCAATTAGTATTAAATAAGAAAATAAATAAATTAAGAGGCATTGAGGTCAAATTGGGCTATTGTGACCAGTAACCATTAAGAGCCTCGCCCTTCATGAATTTTTCTAGTCTCCTTTTCAAAACATCAGTGTTGTTGTGTTGCTGTCTCTTCTGCCACATTCCATTCTTGTAATTTGTGTTGTGGGATGACTTTTCTTTTTGTCCTCCGTCTCCATCAGCGGTTGATGCTGATAATATGTTCTAATATTTTGAGAGAGGAAAAAAACAACCACATCTCCCTAACTACCTGCTTCACCTCGTGCGTAACTGTAAACACCTCTTTCATAATCCCATCACAAAATAGTTTGGTTGCTTGGGCTTCTGTATCCTCCTGCTAAATTTGTAGGAATGGTTACATTATTATTAACTTCTTTTCTTTAAATCTGAATGCCGAATTACTGGCATTAAGACACTTTATCATTGGTGCCATAGAGTTTGTCCTTGCAAAGCAATAGTAGTAATAATAATAGTAAAGTTGGAAGGGATCTTGGAGGTCATCTAGTCCAACCCCCTGCTCAGGCAAGAAACCCTATACCATTTCAGACAAATGGCTGTCCAGTCTCTTCTTAAAAACCTCCAGTGTTGGAGTATTCACCGCTTCTGGAGGCAGGTTGTTCCACTGGTTAATTGTTCTAACTGTCAGGAAGTTTCTCCTTAGTTCTAGGTTGCTTCTCTCCTTGATTAGTTTCCACCCATTGCTTCTTTTCCTGCCTTCAGGCGCCTTGGAAAATAGCTTGACTCCCTCTTCTTTGTGGCAGCCCCTGAGATATTAGAACACTGCTATCATGTCCCCCCTCGTCCTTCTCTTCATTAAACTAGACATACCCAATTCCAGCAACCGTTCCTTATATGCTTTAGCCTCCAGTCCCCTAATCATCTTTGTTGCTCTTCTCTATACTCTTTCTAGAGTCTCAACATCTTTTTTACATCGCGGTGACCAAAACTGGATGCAGTATTCCAAGTGTGGCCTTACCAAGGCATTGTAAAGTGATATTAACACTTCACGTGATCTTGATTCTATCCCTCTGTTAATGCAGCCTAGTAGTGTGTTGGCTTTTTTTGGCAGCTGCAGCACACTGCTGGCTCATATTTAGGTGATTGTCCACTAGGACTCCAAGGTTCCTCTCACAGTTACTACTATTGAGCAAGGTACCCCCTATACTATACCTGTACATTTGGTTTTTCTTGCCTAAATGTAGAACCTTACTTTTTTCACCATTGAATTTCATTTTGTTAGATAGCGCCCAGTGTTCAAGTCTGTCCAGATCCTTCTGTATTTTAAGCTTGTCTTCTGGAGTGTTGGCTATTCCTGCCAGCTTGGTTAGTGTCTCCTCCCTCTTAGCCCTCTAAGTTAGACCTGCTCTAGTTAATTTAGGCCTATACATTTGCTTTTTAAACCCTTCAGACCTGGGTTTTGTCTAAGTATCTGGTTCAGGATGGCTTTGCTAGAGCAGGGCTTTACAATTCCTAGAATTTAGCTCCTGAATTAAGTCCCTCAAAAGCAATCTATAGGGACTCTGATACCTTTGCTTTGTTTTCAGCTATTAACTAATTAATTAAAGAGTAGCTCTTCTCCTCACCCAAGTGCTTAAGTTCTGTGTGTATTTAACCTCCATTTTGCTGCTTTGTCAGTGAGCTTTCTAGAAACTAAAATAGATCAACCAACATAGCAGATAGGTTTTCCTGTTTGGCTTAACAGTATGTGGAATTAAAGCAATCTTTACTTGACTTAAGAGCCAAGACTGTATACAGTATCATCAGTTTAGAAAGCATCTTTTCACAGAACAAAGTATTGGTTCGACTTCGGAATAAACTTGTCTGCAAAATGAGACCAACGGAACATCTTGTAAGAATACACTTTTGAAGGTTGCCCAAAATAATACTTTGATGTAATTAGGGCATCATCCCATCCCCTTCTGCCCCTCTTTCTTGCTCCCTCTTTACTCCAGGACAGGGGTAGGCAACCCAAAACACTCTAAAGAGCCACTTGGACCCGTTTCCCACCAAAAACAAAACACTGGGAGCCGCAAAACCCTTTTGATATCTAAAATGAAGCTAACACTGCATATGTCATAAAGGTAAAAAAGGATATATGCAGTGTTATCTTCATTTTAGATGTCAAAAGGGTCTCTCTCTCTTTCTCTCTCCCTCTCTCTCTCTCTCTCCCCTCTGTCTCCCTCTCTCCGATCTTCTGCTCATCTGGCAAGCTGGCTTCAAGCTGTTCTCCAACAAGTTCAGGGGTAGGCAACCTTGGCTCTTTTATGACTCATGGACTTCAACTCCCAGAATTCCTCAGTCAGCATGGCTGGGCTAGCTAGCTCTCTCCTGCCCTTCCTGCTTCCTGCTGAGACGCAGCCAAGGCAGGAGCTCCGCCCAATAAGCTTTTCAGCTCGTTGGAGAACACCATGAGTCCACTCTCTTTTTTACACACAAACATACAGAGAGAGAGAAGGGAAGGCAAGTGCCTCTCTCTCTCTCTGTCTCTCTCTGTGAATGGCAGAGGAGGCTGGGAGCCACAGGAGAAGGCTCAAAGAGCCACACGCGGCTCCGGAGCCGTAGGTTGCTGACCTGTGCTCTAGAAGGATCTGTCCAATGAAGGAATGTGTAGGAGCAAAACTCAAGTGCTTAACAGGACATATTTGGCATGGACTGCTTGTGAGTCTAAGCTTATATTGCATGAGTCAAGTGTGTTCATATCCATTTAAGAGTCCTGAACCTAACTTTACACCTTATTTTAGAGATAAATTATTTTATTTTCACTTTGGAAATTGGGAGGGTGAGGGCGGGAAAGAATGAAATTATACTGAATATTAAATAGTTGTGACAGCTGTCATTGCATCTGTAAAATGTGTCAAATTGCATTGCGACTATTTTCAACCCCCCCCTTAAAAACACCCTTC
The DNA here is from genome assembly GCF_001527695.2 of Protobothrops mucrosquamatus. Taxonomy (NCBI): domain Eukaryota; kingdom Metazoa; phylum Chordata; class Lepidosauria; order Squamata; family Viperidae; genus Protobothrops; species Protobothrops mucrosquamatus. Next base: position 23,112 of record NW_015388897.1, read on the forward strand.
AATTGTTTATTTGCAATGTAAGAAGCAAACCCAAAACTACAGTATCTGAAATATTTAAAATTGACAGTGATTTAATACTGCTCATTGTTTTTATCACTTTATCAGTAAATGGTTTGTTTCGGTGAAGCTTGGCATTTATACCACCTTATAATGCTTGCCATTAAAAGGTCTCTTGGGATATGAAAATGTTACAGGTACTCCTCAACTTACAACAGTTCATTTAGTGACCGTTCAAAGTTAAAGTGCCACTGAAAAAAGGGAGTATGGCCATTTTTCACACTTGTGACCCTTTCAGCTTCTCCATGGCCAGGTAATCAAAACTCAGATACTTGGCAACTGGCCTCTATTTAAGTTGGTTGCAATGTCCTGGGGTCAGGTGGTCGCCTTTTGCAACCTCCTGAAAAGCAAAGTCAATGGGGAAGCAAGATTCACTTAACAACCGTGTTACTAGCTGAACAATTTCAGTGATTCATTTAACACAGGGGACTTCAAACTTGGCCCTTTTATGACCTGTGGACTTCAACTCCCAGAATTCTGGGAGTTGAAGTCCATAAATCAAAAGGGCCAAGTTTGAAGACCCCTGATTTAACAACTGTGACAAGAAAGATGGTAAAATGGGGCAAAATCCACTTAGCAACTATTTTGCTTAGCAACAGAAGTTTTGGGGTCAATGGTGGTCGTGAGTCGAGGATTACCTGTAATGGAGACAAAATAGGTGTTCTCATTGCTGTATTACAAGTGTGGGATCTAGGAATAATGGACTCCTTTTCTCAACTCTGCCAATGATTTTCTTTGTGTGGCCTTGGGCAAGGTATGAAACTTTCTGCCTCAATTTCCTCATTTGTTAAATGGGGATAATAATATTACCCTCACAGTCTACTGTGAGGTCTGTTGTTTTGTTATTATTCTTGCTGCACTTCTAAAGTTAAAAAAAAAACCAAGTATTAAACTTTTTAATAGAGAATCCAACAATTTACATATTTTGCTGAATATGCTGTGCTCTTTGTACTTTTTTATACAACTTTTAATAGTACTGGTGAGAACAAAAAAAATGCATAACCCAATATGTGTCTCATACATGATCTGGAATGTTTTAGCTCTTGCCAAGCAAAGTTCTGTGCAGAGGTTGCAAGATGCAGCTTTTGCTAATGTATGAAGGCAGGTTTTCTATTAAAGGGGTTCAAACTTGGCATAAGCAAAAGCATAATGGAGTATTCTGGCATATTGTCCGGATCAAGAAATTGGACACCATATATTTTCAGGCAAGATTTCATGAAATACGGAAGGGATGGGAGGTCTTTTGAAGGCAACTAGTCCCATTAACAGAAATTAAATTGCTTTATTTCAAACCATAAGCAAGCTGCACATTTACATGATCATATAAATTAGTGTGACAAGACAAAAAGCTGGAGAACTCGATTTTGCTCAGAGTTAATTGGGTGTCTTCTGATCGTTGTCAAAGACTGAGTTGATTATTCTCAACAGCTGATGTAAAGAGTGTCAAATTGTGTACTGAGAGACAGCCTGCATCCATTTTGATTTGATAGCCAAATTTTTACAAAAATCCACAGGGAATTTCTCCTATGCAAACCTCATGACAATCTCTGTGAAGGAGATTTTTGGGGTAAAGTATGCAAAGAACATACGTACATCTACCTGTTTTTAACAAGACACCCCTTCTCCCCTGAGTATGCCACAAGCCTTGCACAGCAATCCATCTTTCCATCTTAGGGAGTGATTAAGCTTCTTACAGAGAGCCAGTCTGGTATAGTGGTTATAGCATTGGGCTAGAAACCAGGAAACTGTGAGTTCTAATCCCGCCTTGTGCATAAAGCCAACTCGATGTTCTTGGCCAGTCACTTTCTCTCAGCCCTAGGAAAGAGGCAGTGGCAAACCACTTGTGAAAAACCTTGCCAAGAAAACTGCAAGGACTAGTTCAGGCACTCTTGAGAATCAGACACAATTGAACAAAAAAAAGCAAAAAAGCTTTTGCAAGTATAGACACCTCTAACTCCATCTGAGTATCTATAGATGCATCCCTCCCCCCTCCTCCGGCTCTCATGTGGATTGGAATCAAAATGTTAATTTTAACCAATTCATGATTATCTTGTTTATTTAGACAGGTTGCTTATACTTAATTATTATGCAGAGTTCAGACCTAGGATTTGTTTCTACTGTAATCAATGCCCCAAACAACAAACTGCAGAGCTTTTATTTCTTTTCGTTGCTTAGAAGGTGTACACAATCCAATTTAATAAAAATGTAATGTAATTTTGCCAATGTAAAGCCTAGGATCCACGTGCCACATGGAAGGGATATCTTATAGCTTCTATACTATGAATTTTTCGCATGAAAGAATGAGAATTGTCACATCATATTTGCTGTGTCCTCGTTCTCTCTTTGGACAAAAGTCAAACCAATCAAATTTTACATTTTATATATGCTACTATTTTAAGAATATTTCTATTTGGAAGACAAAAATGTTTTCTAACTATTTAATAATCGCATGGTACTGTAAAGTAAATGGAAAGGTCATTCATTTGCTGGGAGAAGATGTTTTTAAAAATGGACGAGACTAATGTACAAATTGTTGCACTTTTTCCTTAAACTTAATAATTAAACTTTGTTTGCATGACTTTTTTTGTTAAATAGTACTGATAGTTTGAAAGCAAGTTGAGTATGAATAAAGATACTGACCATTATTTTTGTGGAAGTCTTTCTTACTTTCTTTAGTTAATTGCTTAATTAGTGAGAATTTTCCACTGGCTAAATAAGTCTTTTTGTCTAATTGTTCGTTATATAAGAACGATTAGTTTACTCCACTGTGTGTACATAAACAAACCATCATACTAACCAAGTTAATTCTACAATCAACATTGACTTTTTTAATCCTGCAGCTGAGTAAATATCCTTTTTTTCAGTAGATCAAAGAGGTATACATCCTTTCTGGCCTCCCATCAGATTGATTGGGGGCTGGAACCCTCATAATTATGGAGCATTGTTGGCGATCCATGTAATAGACAATATTGAACGAGATGATGAGATAAAAGTTTGAGTTCCTATCAGCCAGTTTCTAGCTACTCCTGCCCAGTTTGAATTACTGGATGTAACTATATATCTGAAACGATTAGATACGTATAAAACTCTTTTGAAGCTCAACCTATTCAGATAAACTGGAGAACACTTATTTTTATATCCTTGTTCTGGGACTTTTTAATGTTCGGCTCTTTAATTATTTCCATTATGGAAAAGTTATTTGTAGAGATGTGTGATTATTAACAGAGCTTTGGAATGCTGCTGCCAAAGCGAAAAGGGGATTGCTGTCTAGGATCTTGCTAAGATGTGAAAAGCACAAGACCCGGATAAAATAAGGAGAAAGGAATGCATTACGGGCATCAGCTCTGCTTATTTGAGACAACCCATCTGATAAATATTGGGATGAGTCACGAAGCGGAATGTGTGCACTTGCATTTCGGAAAAGAGTTGGGGCTCCAAGTACTGGTAGTTGTTCGCTGAAAAAAGCCACCTTCTCACAATACATGAAAAATGAAAGCCACCTTCATTACCCGTTCATTGTCGTCTGTCTTTCAAATAAGTTCCATTAGAAAGGAAGCACATTTTATGTTGCAAAGAATGTTATTCTGACCATCTCAGCTGAAGAGCAGAGAAAAACTTTTTTGCCCTTTTAAGCAAACTCTTCTTTCCATTCTGATGAGGGAGGAAGCTAAAAAGGGTGAAGGCCCTTGGATCTGGGTTTTGATGTCGGTGGCAAGAATGTGGCACGTAATTGAAAAGGCCAATGAAAAAAGAGAAACGGTGGTCAGACTTGTTTGGCAGTACCTGAACTGGAAAACAATCTATGGCAGGGGTCCCGAAACTCTTCAGCTCGTCAGCCTCTTCGTGAAATTTCAGATTGTTAATTAACCCTCCAACATTTGCTATATGAAAATAATTCAGTGAATACTGTTTTAACTAGTAATACTATGAACAACAACAATGGATAATCCCATTGACCTTTTGGGGTCAGTCAGTATTGATCACTTTGGAGCACCCTGACATATAGAATGAGTTTCTGTAAAAATCTGAGGGAAATGTAATAACAGAAATTCCAGCAGATGTTTCAGTTTCCAACTAGACTATATAAAAGCAAATCAAGACTGTCGGCTTCTCACACTTGTCCTTGTGTTCTTCCAACCAAAGGGGAGGAGGCCTGGGTCTCTTGTGAAGGGGGTCAGTTTGCAACTAGAGAGTGCTATGGAAATGGCTACTAGTGAGAACCATCCCTCATAAATGGCTACAAGTGCTGGCTTTGAGAAATGTCTCTCCAGTTTATCTAGTCTGAGCACTTGGTAGAGATGCAAAATTTAAAAACTGGAAGATAACCGAAACAAAAAACTGAATTCAAAACCGTGTGCCGGAATCTTTCAAAATCTGAAAGTTAGATTTTAACGCACAACCTGCACAGCCTGAATCTGTAGAACTGCAACTGCCCTACGGATCGACTCCAAAAGTTGTTCTAAATGGTGACATTGACAATGTATGGCAGAAAAGAATTAAATGTAATGGGAAAGAACCGCATCAGTGTTATTTTATGGTACCAGCTCATGAAATACTTTGCCTTCGGTCCATTCCCTGTTTGTGAACAAGGCCCTTGGCAGAGCAATCAAACGTCAAGGCTGGGATTGGTTGAAGACAAATTATTCCTCCCTGTTTTACAGAATTATGATTGCTGGGATTGGGAGAAAACTTCTCAACAATCTGTTATGCAGATTGTAATGGAAATGGTCCCAAACCCATAAACCTCAGAGCTGTAGAGGTTTGAGTCCTGACTCTTACCCTAGCTCCAGAAATGCCATTTTGTAATGCTCATACAGTATATCACTTTGATTCTGTCTTTCCCGTTTCATTTTTTTTAAAAAAAAAATGTTCTGGCTCTAGTCACTCTTTTTGTACTTTTGGAGAAAGTCTTATGTAATCAAAAGTCCATTAGAAGCCTTTACCTCTTAAATTTAACATCTGATCTCGGCACCAATGGCTACAGTATAGTTTTACTCAAGGTTTGAGAATGAGCTTTTTTTTACATTGGAATTGACTGTTGTTAAGCTGTTTTTCCTCCTGCACCTAAAACAAAGTCAATGCTACTTCTCTTCATAGGAGAAAAGTACGTATTAATTGAATCAGATAATGTCACATTATCTTTCCCTTTGGAAAAAATATTGGAGAACTTGGTCAATATTGGACATTTAGGATTTTTTAAAACAGTTACAAGGTAGAGATGAATTTAGGATACATTTGCAATTAAAGAGTTTGATTGCTTGTTTGTTTGATTGGGGGTTTTTTTGAAGCATTTTGTTGTGTCATGCTTTCCTTTCCTCTTTGGATTTCAACCAGCAACATTTGTGGCAATATGTTCTACTCTGATATTTACAATCTGTTTAAAGAGGTTTAAGGTTAAAATGCTTTGTGGCATATGGGTTTTAATGGCTTGGCATAGCTGTTGTTTTTCTTGCATGAGTCAACATACAGAGTGAGTAAAAAGGAAAAAGAAGCTAAATTGTGATCTTGAATGACAGCTGCACTGTCCTGAGGGCTGATGTGGCTGACAGCAGCCCCACTGGTCCAGCCTTGTATATAGGTGGTGAGGACTACAGTCCTGGGGTCAGGAGGGACATTCATCTATCCAGTTGCTGGGAGACGAGCTGCCAGTCAACCTAAAAACTGCAGAGAGGAAAGGGGGGAAGGGAGGAGGAAGAAGAGGAGGAGGAGTAGAAGAAGAAGGAAGTGGAGAAGGACAAGGAGGAGGAGGAGAAGCAGGAAGAGGAGGAAGAAGAGCAGAAGGAGGAAGAGCAGTAGGAGGAGCAGAAGAAGAAGGAAGAGAAGGAGGACGAGGAGGAGGAGGAGAGTTTGCACAAAATGGAGTGAACAGAATGGGTGGAGAGAAAGGCTGGGGAGAGAAGTTAAGTGTGCAGAGCAGTTGTCAGGTTCTTGGTGAAGAAGGGAGAAGAAAGGCTCAGGGCTGGCTTCCCTGGAAGAAGGGAAGGGAAGACCCAGAGGGAGGAGAGCCCCATCCAAGACCCAGAAACAGGAAGGTGCCACCTGGCTGGCTGTGAGCAGCTTCAGCCAAGTCCTCAGAGGGGGAAGGAGGAGATCAGCTGTCATCGGAGAAGTCCTGGTCTCTGAGGAAGGACTGGGCAAAAGACACCGAGAGACCTTCTTGCTCCCATAGTAGGTATTTGGCTAAGCAGAAGATCAAGCAGTGCTGACCCCACTAATAAGTTCCAGCCTCTTCCCTTTTTTCCCTCCACTCTCCTTGTCAAGCTCCAAAATGGGGGAGGGAGACGGAGAGCTAGAGGGGGATACACTGACACCAGCTGAATACCAGGGTGGTGTTGCCTGTATCTCTTATAAATACTTGCTGTAAATTCTGTCCCTGTACATAGTAAAAACTGTAAAAGCCTCCAGGCTGTTGTGTTTTCCAAGAGTTCTCACTCTTGGCAAAGCAAAATACAGCTCCAGCTCAAAAAAAGAGCCCGATCACACTGCGGTATGCTTAAAAGCAAACAAAAATTGATGACATAAATTGTATTGAATTTAAGCAACCAAAGTTGTGGCATGAAGCACATGTCTGATTGGATGAAGAACACCTTATTTAACTTAGCAATTTGCTCAGAATGAACTTGGCTTTCTAACAGGACGCTCAGCTTGTCATCATTTCTCACTTTTCTTAGTCTTAGAAATAGCGTTTTATTGCCAACCTTGTTCCAGGAAAGACCAAAGTTTCATTAGAGTTTGCAGCTTTTGTATGCTAACACATGCGCATTCTGGCAGCCGTGCCACGAAGTGATAAAAATACAAAGAACATACTGCTTGGAGGTATTCTCAGCCCAATTCCCTGGCTTCTCACAACCAGCAAAAATAACTCAGTGCTGTGAAAATGATAAGTCCTCAATATTATAAATTAATCAAGGCACAGAAGAATTGGTGGGGTTCTCTCCCAGGGCTGGACTTCATTTCTGATGAGCAGGGAAGAGGCTCACTGAAGGGCTGCCAGCCTGTGGGCTTAATAAGGTTGAGGCTGGCCCAACTTGTTCAATTCTGGAGACTTTTTGTTTCAGCAACGGCTGGCAGGGAAGAATGGGCAGGGCAGATGAACAGCAGAAAAGCAGGGCTGTGAGAGAGGTAAGGAAGACCTGTGTGTTTGAGAGAGAGAGAGTAACAAGGAAAAAGAGGAGAGGAGAGGCCAGTTTGGCGTAGGGGTCAAGGTGCTGACCTAGAAATCAGGAGACTGTGAGTTCTAACCCTACCTTTGGCACACACACACACAAAACCTGGCTGAATGACTTTGGGCCAGTCATTTTCTCTCAGTCCAACCCACCTCGCAGGGTTAATAATAATAATAATAATAATAATAATAATAATAATAATAATAATAATAATAATAGTAGTAGTAGTAGTAGTAGTAGTAGTAATAATAATAATAATAATAATAATAATATAAAGTTGGAAGGAATCTTGGAAGTCATCTAATCTATCTAGGGTTGTTGTGGGAAAAGTAGGAGGGAGGAGTATTGGGTATGTTTGTCGCCTTGAGATATTTATAAAAATAATAAAAGTTGGGATAAAAAATATAAAAAAAGAATTGTGCATCTGAATGAGAAGAAGGAGGGTGGCTGGCTGTTTAGGGATTAAAAAGAGGATATGTGTGCGCGGGAGAGAGAAGAGCAGATGGCTACAAGCGAAAGTGTTCATGAGAAAGGAAGGGGTGCTTGTGGAATAGGAAAAAGCAGAGAAGGACGAATTTGTGGATGTGTTTGTGTGGAAAAGAGAGAAGTTGTGTTCAAAGGGATGCCTTTCAGACAAAAGAAGCAGTCTTCTCTATTTCTGACTTGTAATAACTGATTTGATGGTTTGATTTCACGTAATGTAATTTAATTGAATATCCACTGCAAAACTGTGGCCCAGACCTGCCAAGGAAAACAGAGTTAGGTGAAAGAGTGGCTGAATTCCTTTTCCACCCTAAGAAAAAGAGGACTTCCCGCTTGCTCCATGTGCTAAATGCAGATGGCCAGAGGAGCTGCGCTGACATCTTCCTTACAAAGAACCAGGCAGCGGAAAAGATCTCCAGGAGGAACATGGTGAGTCCAACTTAGACAATCTCAGCTGCTCTAAAGCAACGTTCTTCAAACCTGGTGTCATGTGTCTGACTAATGAAACCTGGAGTGTAAGCCATTATCCTCCAAACAAAGTTATATTTCTTTGACTTGATTTGATGTGTTGACATAGCAACTTGCACACATGAAAGAAGCAATCATCAACACCTAGCACCAAAGACAGAAAGTTTGCATCACCTTAAATTATCAATTTGAGGAGAATCGATTCATAGTCAGCAGTCACTTGTTGAGTGTGAAGAAAGTACTATTGCAAATCGTTTTTTAACTTTTATTTATTTTTGTTGCTATTGTCATTGCATTCATCCATCACCTCAGCCTCTGTAAAGAGTGGTAGAATTTATTTCTCATAGTAAGGAGTTGATGGAGTTCCCATAATCTCTTGTTGTTGTTAGTTGCGAAGTTGTGTCCGACCCATCGCGACCCATGGACAACGTTCCTCCAGGCCTTCCTGTCCTCTACCATCTTCGGGAGTCCATTTAAGCCCTCTAATTCCATGCGGCAACTCCATGACTCACTATGGAATCCCACCATCTATTACAAGAATCACTGAGTCCTATATAAAGGCAGTCCTCGGCTTAAAAAACAACTAAGCCCAAAATTTTAGTTGCTAAGTGAGTTTTGCCCCATTTTACAACCTTTCTTATCACAGTTGTTAAGTGAATCACTGCAGTTGTTAAATTTGTAACATGGTTGTTAAGTGAATCTGGCTTCCCCATTGACTTTGCTGGTCAAAAGGTCACAAAAGGTGATCACATGACTCCACAACACTGCAGCCATCATAAATACAAGCCAGTTGCCAACTGTCCGAATTTTGATCACATGACCATGGGAATGCTGCAGCAGTGGTATGTGTGAAAACAGTCATATGTCACTTTTTTCAGTGCTGTTGTAACTTCAAATGGTCACTAAACAAATGGTTGTAAGTCGAGGATTACTTGTAGTTTTACACCACCACTAACACAAGGCTCCACCACTAACACAAGGCTCACTACATTGCACATACCCCTGGGGCATCTCAATCAGAAGGTATAAAAACCCATCCACTCTCAACTCCAACTGCTCAGCTGTCCCAGAACCACATGCTGCTGGTGGTTCTGCTCATCAATAAACTGGAACCTTCTTTCTAAGCAGCCTCCATTTTCAGCATCTTAGCCTCCATTTTATTTACTCCCAGCTTGGAACTGGACCTGATGATTTTTCTTTCAACAGGCTGAAAAGAAAAAAAAAAGAATGGATGACAGTAGGTACGATTTCCCTCTTTTCTCTTTCCTGCCTACCTAAGACTGGTATCCTGCATTTGACCAATCAGGTATCCCTGTTGTCTGTTTATAAATCTGAGATCTGGCCCATAAAAAAAAACCCCAGCTAATTGGTTTTGAAATGTTGCCTTCTAATGTAGGTGCATTTATTTTACAAGAGATATACTATGGCTCTCATTTTCCTCTACTTCCTATTTCCTTTTTCTTCCAGCAACTGCTCCCTCAATACTTTTGTTCATCACATATGAAGAAGGCCATTCTTTCTTTTCATTCCATTTCTCCTGTTATTTGTCTGTTAAACTGATTTCTTCTCCTGCTGTTCCCCTAAAGCTTTTACAACAAGCCTCCCTCTCTTTCATGCCCCCCTCTTGCTTCTCTTTCTATTCTCCTCATTAAACTGGCAATGAGGCCATATTCTTTGCCTTATCCAAGTGATATGGGATCAAGGCCAGGTTTTTTAGGAGCACCCCATTCTGGAGGTGGCTAGCAGATTAGGCAAGATCCCATCTCCACCCTGTTTATACATTGATGCTTTTGTCTACTTTGTTGTTAATTGTAATGCTTAAGGTTCTAATATTTCAAGCTTTTTAACTGAGTCACTTGATAGTGAGATGGGCAGCATATAAATGTGAAAAAAATAAATAAATAAACCCCACCCCTTTTGTATGACCATGATGCCCACCTCTTGAAAGGTTTGATTTCCTCCTGTTAAGAAACCTGTTAAATCCCATTTGGGATTTAAAATGTACCAGTTTTATGAAAAACTGGCTTCCCTGCAAACCATAATCCGTGGGACACATGAGCCCCTGGACAGCTACTAATGCAGCCCCACAAGATAATAAAAAATACTTTAAAAAGGAAGTCTGTTATTTATATACATTAACTATGTTATACATTTTATATGCGGCCCAGGACGATTCCTCTTCACTCAATGCGGCCCAGGCGAGCCAAAAGGTTGGACAACCATGGTCTAGGGGAGGAGGAAAATCACTGCTATTGAGCTCAGTAGTCATTCCGTTTGTGTATCTGTGTAAAGTTGTCTGTATATCCTGGATCTTCTTGGATTAATGGGGTGTGGGGTTCCCTTAGCACCCTCTGCTGGCTGGAGGATTTTGCAGCAGACTTCTTGACTAGGGGTGGAGGAAGTTTACTTCCAACCTCAGGCCCGGCTTCTGTGAAGCAGGAGAGGCTGAGCTTCCCTTAGAATACAGTAGTCTGCCTCTGTCAACCTGAAAGTTAATCTTGATTCCAGTGAGATCCAATTATCTAAAATTAGGCCATTTCTGAAAGGGATGAAGCACCAACCTTTAATTAAGAATTCTGTTGCTTTTGTTATAAGAGTGAAATATATGGGAGTACAAACTTCCTGTCCCATGTCGGCCTTTGTTACGTTTGTGACTCAGATGCAAACAATTGCCTGATTGCTAATGACTTGAAATACCAGTCTATTTAGATCAGGCATTAAATAGAGGATGAGAGCAATTTTAGGAGTAAACTAATGGCTTTTATGGGGCACTCAAAGACCCCGTATCTTACCCTTTCCCATCCATCCATGCCCTTGTCTCTCAGCCAGAGCAAATTGCTGGATCCACTTCATTCTTCTACTTGACCTTTTAATAAAGTGAACCAAGGTGATTATGCCTGGGCTGCGAGGAGGAGGAGGAGGAGGAGGTGGAGGAGTACAAGAAGAACAAGCAAACCCAGTGTTTTAGCTCTTTTTTCAATTTTCAAACCAAGTTCCAACCTTCTCAAGGAAAGTCCTAATATATGGTAACTTTGTGTTGGGAACAAGAATTGGTTGTTTCTTCTTTCTCTTCCCTCCTTTGGGGTGGGGGAGCATTGTAGCCCACCTACATCTATGACCACAAAACAATGAATTTTTTGTATTCATTTTTGTATTATTTTTAAGCATGCTCTTTAAAATATACACTGAAGAAAGCCACCTGAGTCCTAATTTCAATCCCATTTGTGATTATGATTTGATTCTCATCCAACCCGATTGCTGAATTGCTTAGGGACTGGGTTTTTTTTTTCAGTTTGTAATTTAACAGATCAAACATAATTTTTGTAGAAGAAACAGGAGGAATAATAATCACTCTGCCTGAAGAGGTGTTTTTGCAGCTCAGAGTCATGCTTTTCAGAGTCCCTTCTTTAGAATTAAATATGGCTTCTAGGTTCTCTGGGAAAATATGAATGAGAAGGTCTCGTATTGCCATATTGTATTAAATAAACCCAACACAGTCTGGGTTCATAGGAGACATCAAATAATAATAGTATTGTGAGCCTTGTGCAGGTAGTACTTGACTTGCAGCTACAGAAGGGATGAGAACTTCTGTTACTAAACTAGGCAGTTGTTAAGTGAGTCGTGCCCAACTTTACAACATTTTGCCACCATTGTTAGTGAATCACTGCAGATGTTAAGTGAATCAGATAGTTGTTAAGTGAATCTGGTTTCCCCATTGACTTTGCTCATTGGAAGCCAGCTCTGAAAAGGTTGCAAATGGATACAAATCTAATAAATATGAAATCAAGCTTAAGCATAATAAAATCCCTTCAAATATATTATATCTCACTCATCACAGAACTAGGTATTTTTTCTACTCACGCAAATAAAACCCAGCAATCTCAAAGCAAGACTGGTCCTTCCAGCGACCGGCGGTCTCTTTAACAGCCGGTGGTTTTCCCTTGGCCGCGGAGACATCTTTAGACGACCATGGCGGCCTTCCTGCGGCCCTCCCGGACCTGGGGGCCTTCTGGTAGCCTTGGCGGCCTTTAAGAACTGGACCAACGGCCCCGATGGCCCTCCCAATGGCCTCTTGGCAATC
>NW_015388897.1:35415-36562 GCF_001527695.2 Protobothrops mucrosquamatus
TTATTATTATTAAACAGTTGTAAGTTTGGACACAGATCATAAGTCCCTTCAACCAAGTTGTAATTTTGAACAGTCGCTGAATGAATGGGCACTAAGTGAGAACTAGTTTGATTGTTTAAGGCTGCCAGCAGAAAGAAAGTAAAGAGGAATATGGGTGTCATTTTTCAGTTTCTGGAGTGTGTAAAAACAACCCCACAATTGTACTTGTTCAAGAAATGTCCACTTTCGGTTGAGTAAATGCTTTAATATGACATAATCAGATAATTTTTTGATTTTCCCATAGGCCTGCATGAGAGATATCCCAACTTGCAAGTGGCTTGACCAGTGGACAGAACTAGCTCAGAAGTAGGTCACGTTGTGCTAAACTACCAAGTTCTGCCTGGGTCACTTTGTTACTTCCTCTTTCTGTTTGAGGCAGTTTCACTGATGGCCTTATTCTGGCAGGCCTTAATTACTGGCTTTCTTCCTTGACAGGTTTGCATTCCAGTATAATCCATCCCTCCAGCCAAGAGCCCTCGTGGTCTTTGGCTGCATTAGCAAACGGGTGTCGCATGGACAGATAAAGCAAATCATCCGGATTCTCAGCAAGGTGTGTCTTTCGACTTTGTCTTTCTTGCTTTTTTTTCCCCCCTTCCTCCTGCAAGCCAAAGAGCAAGGGTCTTCAACCTTGGCAACTGAGGAATTCTGGGAGTTGAAGTCCACAAGTCTTAAAGCTGCCAAGTTTGAAGAGCCCTGCTAAAGAGCATTTGCAGACAGATAATCCGTGACTTACGACCACAGTCAGGACCGTAATTTCTATTATTATGCAAAGTAGTTGTTAATCAGGCGGCGGCCTGGGAGACAACTGCCGCCGCAGTAGTTGTTAATCAGGCGGCGGCCTGGGAGACAACTGCCGCCGCAGCATTGGACCGAGTCGTGCCTTTGCGGCCTCTGACCCGACGTGGATCTTGACCATCTCCTTGGTTTACCGAGGGGCTGAGAGAGATGAAACGTCGGAAAAGACGCCTAGAGAGCAGTTGGAGGGCCAGCCGAACCGAATCCGATCGAGCACAGGTAAGGATACATCTTAGATCCTACCTTGTGGCGATGAGGAAGGCTAGGACTAACTACTATGCCTCACTCATCGCGTCATCAGATAATCGCCCGG
>NW_015388897.1:38544-57334 GCF_001527695.2 Protobothrops mucrosquamatus
GCACCCTATTGCTGCATTAAGACCTTTAAGTCCCCCTCCCTGAACCGTTTCCCAAAATGGACTGAGCATTTTGATGACTTCTCTTCCTGGGAAATAATCCCATTACTGATCGGCAGCCCTTGAAGCCTCAGCAAATGGTTTTTAGAGTACACACACTCCGGCTACAAAACAGTTGTCTATCCCTGTTTTAAGGTCAGGACAGACCAGGATGAAAAGGCTCAAACGAGAATTTTTTTTTAAATATAATGTTTTATTAATTTTCCAATTTTACATTTAAGTATTTAAAAAGCAACGTAGTGGCTGGGTTAATCAATAGTTCGTTAACAAAATCTTTAGTACAAATCTCAAGTTACAACATCAAATATTTCCTCTCTTTTTCCCTTAACATTTACTGTCTCGTATTTAAGCTAATTCAGTTCTTATTATATCCACTCAGTAAAAACATCATTACTACATTTATCAATAAATTTTTAGCTTATATGTATCTTAATTATTTTTTACATTCAATCTTCATAAGCAATCCATATCCTGTTATTAATTTTTTCCCAATTTTTAGTTTCCCATCAATATTCAAATTTAACGTTTGATATTTATAATTTTCAGGCTTTAGGTAACCAAGATTCCCCTTATCTCAATTCATAACAGAATCTAATATCCAAAACACACATTTTATCTATTTAAATATAATCTTGTTCTATTTCCTAAAAGTTATCTATTTCCCACCATATTAAATCATCTACTTAGTAATACAATATCCCCTTTAATAAATCAAAACCACTATATATGTTACCTGGGTTAATCAATAAATCAAACGTATTCATAATATTTTTTTTTTCTTTAGGTCTATTTTTTAAATATTAAACAGATAAAATCCTTATTTTCAACTAATTTCCAAATATTTTAAATCTAATGACCAGAATTCCCCTTATCTCAACTTCTCCCTTTAACTCTCTAATTAATAATATGAAATCCCCTCTAATAAATCAAAACCCCAATTTTCTTCAGCCTTATTCTGGCTTTCTTCCTTTGCCAACTGGGCTTCCATATCAATGCTTTTAGATCATCACATAGATCTCCCTCTATTATTATATATGTTATTTGAAATAAAGGAGACAATTTAATTGCCATTTTTTTTTGGGAAGGACACTAAGCCATTTGTATTCATTAAGTTGTCTCCCTATTATTCCAATTCCCCATGATTGCCCTGATATGTTTATCTTCCATTCAATCTGTTCTTCTTCTTTCTCAAATTTCTTCTGATTTATATAGAAAGTCTTTTCCATTTTCAGGTCACTCCCTTTTCTGGATTTTCCATTAACTGTATTTGTTGGTCAATTGAGTCCTCTGTATCTAAGCTGGCGTCTTGATCTTTTATGTTAGGTCTTATTTTAACACAAACTGAAAGAATGGTTTCATGTATTGCTTTCAACATGGAAAGGATCTTTTCCTAGTCTTCATCCATCTCTTTCACGTGTTTATAAAGTCTTTATAGTAGAAATCATTTCTCAAGCAAGATTTTATAGTTCAAGGTACTTAATCATCTCATATAATAACCAATATTCCTCAAATAAAGAGATAGGAGGGCAGTTCCCCACATATAACTCTGAAAGTCAGCAAAGGTTTACATTCACAGTTCAAGTAGGCCAGTTATGCCGTCCAGCTATTCTCTTACAGTTGAGTTTCTCACAGGTAGGAAATAACAAGTTGTAATACCAAATTTCACCACAAGATGTCACCAATGCCATTTAAGGTTTTTTAAGTCCAAAATTTTTATAATCCTTTTTCCAATTTTATTTCTTTTTTGTAGATAAAAGCAAAAGTCTCCAATAAAAATAGGAAAATTTTTGGTCCCCAAGTTTCAGGAACATATAAATCCAATTAGATTAAAGTTGTTCTTTTAGTGCTTTAATTCCTCTGGGTAGTCAGTCGCCGCTATTCTTAGAGGGTGAGATAGAAATTCCCTTCCCTTTCTCCTCACAGGGGGGAAATACTTCAGGCAGCTTTTACAGGAAAAGAAAGTACTTAGGGTAAAGAGAAGATTGGATCTCACCCAGTTTCATCCGCATTGCTTTCGAAGTGCTTGGTGGTAAGTGTGACTTCGGCTGTCTGCAGCCTAGTGACAGGCCATATTACTATGGCTGGTCTTTCCTCCGCCAGTTTGGAGGGCTGCACCAGATCGAGCAGAAGGACTGCTGCCCTCCCGCGATCAAGCAAGGGTCCCCTCCTTGCTCATCGCCTCTACAGGGTGACTTTTGACCCTTTCCAGGGTCCCTCAGCGGAGCGAAACCGAACGCGGAAGACGGAGCTTGCCTTCCAGTGGCCGCAGCGGCCGCGATGGCAAACCGCCAAAGGAGAATCTTTGTTTCCTTAAGGAGAGGCCCCAAAAGTCACAGTGGAGAAAGCTGCATTCCACAGATTTCAAAATTTCTTTCACTTCAATTGGCTCTGGAGGGTCATTAAAATCCTACTTTTTTGTTTAAAACTGAGATGAAGATTTAAGCTTGAGAGCTGTTAAGGACCCACTTCAACTAACCCCCCAAGAAAGCAGAACTCTTGAAACAGGCATTGTCTCAAAAGGAAACTTTTATTAGGGGTCAGTGACAGTAGGGAAGTCAAGGCGAGATCTGGGGGGAAACCCGCGCAAATGGTATAGTTAAGCTAGCAATCTTCCTCCTCCCACCAAAGTCATAATGTCCATTTGAAATCCAGCCAATCCACAGGTGGCACGAAGCCTGGCCGGCTGGTACAGTTGGCACGCATCTCAAGGTCTTCTCTGTAACCGTCTCTCTGATAAGGGAGACACATTCCTTTCTCAAGATGAGAGAGGCAGGAGAGGGAAAGTAGAAAGTGCAAGTTATCCCAAGGAAAAGCATGCTCCCCCTCCCCCCAGCAGATTGACAGGCCCCAAAAGTAGAATAACTATGCAGGAGAAACACTGAGGATTTGGGGACCTGATAAGAGATGGCTTGAGGCAGCTGCAGAAGAGCACTGAGGAGAGGACTCTCTTCTGTGCCACACAACTCATTGGGAGCCTCGTTTCTGCTTCCTTCGGTTCTCTCCTTCGGACACTGATCATACAGCCCTGTTGACAAAGAAGGGCAACAACTGTGTCCCTGTTCTGTGCTGTGTGTCAAGCATGGCAGGGCTCAGCCTGTCTTCTACTGCAGCCCGAAATGAAGGAGGGCTTGTGAATTACTGCTGTTAAGCAGCAGAAATCAATATTTGGATCAGCTTCCCAGGACCTCTTTTTATCGATTGTTTTCACAGAGTTGGTGAGTATCCATCTGAAGTGTAGGAAACTAGACAAGCAAGGCAGCCCTTGGGGTAGGCCCCAAGAAATTCAAAAGGTATCTTTCCATCCAGCTGGCAGGAAATCTCTGGGTTAGGGTTTCAACCACTCTTTTCACAGAGTTGGTGAGTTCACGTGGTAGCATCCATCTCCCTGCGCACTTTGACTTTTGTCCTCCATCACCTACCTTATCTCAGCATATTGTGGCTGAAGATACCTTTTCCCAGCAAATACTTAAACCTGCTTTCCTCTGACTTCTTCCCCTCCTAAGCATGCGTTACTTCATCGCAGGACTTGGGGTGGGGAGGAATTGTAACACTGTAAGAATGAAAAATGCTCTTTTTTCTTGTTAATTTGCTAAAGGAGTGCCTGGACAATTGCAGAGCCTGCCAAGGGCCAGGAGACTTAGGGAATTGTTGGGGAAGCATCAAAGTGTGGCAAAAAATGTTAGGCAGGAAGTCTAACAAGCTCCAATACTTAGTAATCCCAGAATATTAAAAATCAATCAATTCATCAGTTTTTATTATGGTTATAAACCAGCAAATAAAAGCATTAAAATAATAATAATAATAATAATAATAATAATAATAATAATAATAATAATAATAATAATAATAATAATAATAATAATAATAATAAATAAAAATAAAAGACAAGACTAATATATTGCTATTGGTGGTAGATTAACAGTTAAAGTTAGTCTAATTTTACATACAGCATAGCAGAATTTGGCCACATTCAGAGAAACTACTTCATACTGATCTGATAACAGTATGCTCGTAAAAAAAGATCAGTATTTTTTTAAAAAAATACTCTAAAAATACTTTAAAAATACTCTAAAAAAGTATTTTTAAAAAAGTACAGTAAAAAAGACTCCTCACATCCTGGACATGTACTGTTTCAATTCCTCCCATCGGGACGCCACTGCAGAGCACTTCATGTCAAAATAACTAGATACCGGGACAGTTTTTTTTCCTCATGCCTTTACTTTGCTGAACACTTAATTTCCATAGTTCTGTCTTATGTCTTAGTATACTACCCATGTAGTATGGCTATATTACTTTTAAACTTCTCATCTGTTCCACTACCTTCTCTATTGATATTATTATGATTATTATCCTTTGTTATTATGATTATTATTACTTTGTTGTTTTGCATGTACAATTTATTTATTTATTTATTTATTTATATTTATATTTATATCCCGCCCTTCTCCTTGCGGACTCAGGGCGGCTAACAACCAGATAAAAAATACAAAATATCAAACTACAGATTTAAAACTTAATTAAAAGGCAAATATTAATAGTTGGTCTAATTAAAATTATTTTAAAACCCCTCTAAAAATTTTCCCCTAGGCTAATGCACCGGACACAAATTCCTTGTGTGTCTAATCACACTTGGCCAATAAAGCATTCTATTCTATTTCCCAGATATTTTATTAGGTCAGGTGTTATAAATTGAGTCTGTGAGTCCTTTAAGAACAGGGGTGTCAAACTGCCAGCCTGCGGGCGGGTTTCATCATACTGAAGCCGCGCCCACCCCATTGCCGGCAATGCAAAAAGAGTCGCGATACGTCATGTGATGTGGCGAGTTTGACACCCATGTTATACAAGATGCAGTACAGCAGGCCGTGAGCTATAGTTTCAGTGGCCCCTTCTCCATTGAAACAATAGATAAATGCATTAAAGGGAACCCAAAAGCAATGGAACTTGGGTGAGAAACAGAACAAGACTCAGCAGTTAGGAAAGTGAATGGGACCCAGTAAAGAAACGAGATTGCAGAATGTGGTGCAGCGTTATTGTGCTGGGATCCACTTGGCTGCATTAAACCTCCCTTTGAAGCTGCTTCTAATTAGGCTGACCGCGAGATGTTTGGGCTCAGAGCTCAGGATGCTATGCCACGCTATGCCAAATGTTTACGTAGTATTTCTTTGACCTATTTACACGATGCATTCCATTTCTACCTTGGCTTGCGCAAAACAAATAAAGCAGCAAGAGACTCTAACAATTAAAACAGTAGTTGTTACTTTTTTAAAAAATGCATAAAACAATGGTCTTAAAAATAGCCAGAGTGTTTTATCTTCAGCCAATCCAAATGTATTTTTGACTCACTGAGTTGAGCAGTTTTGCAGTGGTTTTGCAGCACTGTGTCTGAATAATATATGCAAAACTACCTCTTGGACATTGGCCAGCGTGGGCGGCTTAATTTTTTCCCCTGTACTCTACATCCAAGAGTCATACCGAAATCACTTTTTGTTAGCACGCCCCAAATGTCTGTGTTGTTCTGAATTTTGCAGATCATTTCTAACAATAAATTTCACACTGGAGTGCCACAACAGAATTGCCCCAGTTCAGAAATTCAAGTCTCGTACATTCCTGATTATGCATAGAGCTCTACTGGGAGGTTTCACACTTAGTACCAAACATCACACACATCCCAAGCACGGGCGATTAAGCCATCAAAAAGGAGACAGTCTTGACCAGCATGTCCCCTTTTTTCACCCTAACACGAGGAGGAGCTCCTGAGAAGGAGAACTTGGAGTTGATTCCTAGGACTTGTAATACACGACATTTGCATCACAATTCTGAACTGTCATTGAATTTCTAAATTATCTATGTTTCCCTTGGTTTGCATTTATGTGATGGATTCCATTTTGTGACATATAGTACAAATGATGAGTTTTTCTAATTTGCTCTTTTGTGCTCTCCTAAGTCAGGGGTCTCCAAACTTGGCAACTTTAGACGTGTGGACTTCAACTCCCAGAATTCCTTAAGTTTAAGATGTGTGGACTTCAACTCCCAGAATTGCCAGCTGGCTGAGGAATTGTGGGAATTGAAGTCCACATGTCTTAAAATTGCTAAGTTTGGAGACCCCTGTCCTAAGTGAAAGAAAGCTTACCTAAACACAGCTCATTTTCAGATTCTCCTTAAGTATGGACAGCATGGGTCAGCAGCCTTTTACCAGTACTGCTGTTCAACTTACTTTGAAAGTCAATTGGTTACAATTGAATTCCCTATTCTATACATAACATATAACAGTATTTCCCACGATTTTTTTCCTCTTGCCCTAGAATTATACAAAGTAGTGGCTGAGGAATTCTAGGAGTTGAAATCCACAAGTCATAAAAGGGCCAGGTTTGAAGACCCCTGGTTTAAAGTATATGGGAGAAACCTTAAAGGAGCAACTTTAAGAAACACAGCATAGCTCAGTGTTCAATAAGAAAAGTATGCCAGTGGTCTCTTACACAAAGTAGGACCACTACCTTTCTTCCCCTTCTGATATCCTCCAGAAATATTGGATCTCATTCCGATGATTGCCAGACAACCTTGATTAGGTTATAGCGAGTTGGGTAGCAACACACATCTGGAATAAAGCTATCCTGCACAGTATTTGTTTAGGCTAGATCCTCCTCTGTGCAGAATATGCAGAGTTTAGCTCCACCAGTTTTACCCAACAGATAACAGCATTGATTTTGTTCCTAGTAGTATTCAAGGCTATTGAATAAAAGTACAGGGATGGTATAAGTTACATTTTTAATTTCTGTAGGCAGATCCCTAGATAGCTGGTGGGTTTTGACAAGCACATCATGAATAATGAAGCAAAGACATTTTAATCCCTTGTTTAATTCAAAAGACCCAGCATAACTGTTGGATCCAAGGAAACTACTCATGTTTTGCATAGTTCTGATGGAGTTGCCTTGTTTTATTTTTGCTCTGGGAAATTTCTACTCTGTTGACTTATCTTCTGCACAGTCTCACCATCACTAATTAATAAATAAAGACTCTTGCCTACATCCTGCCTGCTGTTTCTAAGGTCTCTGAGTTCTCCACCTCTATGGAACAGTTTCCAAAATAAAAAAAGGGGGGAGGGATATTTCATTATTAGAATAATTGCAAGAGTCCACTCAGAATACACATTTATGGGAAGATAATCTTTCTTGAAGCCAAATTCAGATGAAAAGTGAACAAACGTCCTATGCAATTCAACACAGCAAGTGTTGATTCTGCTCTTTCCCTTTTTACTAGTGATTTAGATTTCAGCTGGTGAATTTCATGTTGGTAACACTTGAAGATCAAGCCTCCACGGGAGAAGAAAGGGGGCAACTACAGATAGCACACTAAAGCATAAATGCCTGGAGAAAACATTAAGTTAAAGAAACCTCATTGTTTAAGTAAATGAGGTGGCTGAAAAGGAAAAACTGGCAGCCATGGAACTGAGGTAGTCTTCTGCAACTAGGTGGTTTAGATGACCCATTCTATAAATCTAGACTTGGCCTGTGGCATGTTGGCATGTATGAATGGGCTCAGGTTAGGAAAGACCGATAAAAAGTACTAGCCCATCAAAGAGAAAAAAAAAAGAGGTAGCCATAGGAAAATATAAAAAGATGACTATAAATTTAGAGGCTGCAAGTAAAGCTAATACATTTGCCCAACTTGCTAACCGTGCTTAGTTTGATCTTGTTTAATATCTGCTTAGCCTACCATGCAAATTCAACTCATTGGGTTAACTTATGTTCAGTGAATTATGCAAACATAAAAAATGTTAATAACCATCAGAAGTCCTTTTCTTCAGTGTATTTGTAGGACCTGCCGGATCCAAGAAACATTCAGCTTTATCTTTCAGTTTTTCTGCCTTGAAACCACGGAACCTAAATTGTCACATTAAAGTGAAGAGTTTCAGAAGAGTGACCACTCTAGATGGTAAACTCAATGCCTTGGAGCAGGAGTGGGAACAGAGATCCTTTAACACACACACACACACACACACACACACACACACAGAGAGAGAGAGAGAGAGAGAGAGAGAGAGAGAGAGAGAGAGAGAGAGAGAGAGAAG
Source organism: Protobothrops mucrosquamatus (assembly GCF_001527695.2). NCBI lineage: Eukaryota > Metazoa > Chordata > Lepidosauria > Squamata > Viperidae > Protobothrops > Protobothrops mucrosquamatus. Next base: position 46,670 of record NW_015388897.1, read on the forward strand.
AGACAGAGACAGAGACAGAGACAGAGACGTACAAATATATAAATTGTGGCATGAGAACAAGCCCCAAGCCAAATAGTGCAAGTAGAATTATGATCTCAAAAATCCTGTGAAATAAAACAACATGGAAACTTATTTTTATCAGTTAGCAAATGATAAATCCCTTTCTCCACTGAAGAGGAAGACATTTTCTAAAATGTAAGTCTGGATTTTATTTTAGCTAATAATGGAGGCTACTCCTTCTCTTACTGGATATATTTCATCTTATTTATGACAAGTGGCAATCACTGGCATTGACCTTATTATTTCTGGTCTCCTAACCATGGGATGAACCAATGGCTATCCTATCTCTTTTGAGAAACCTTCCATGATGGAGCACCCACAACTTCTGGAGGCAAGTCATCAACACTGATTAATTGTTCTGTCAGGAAATTTCTCCTTTGTTTTAGGTTGCTTCACTCTTTGATTAATTTCTATCCACTGCTTTCTTGTCCTGCCTTCAGGTGGTTTGGATAATAGCTTGACTTCCTCTTCTTTGTGGCAACCCCTGAGATATTGGAACACTGCTATCATGTCACCCATAGTCCTTCTCTTCATTAGAGTAGATATACCCACCTCCTCCAATTGTTCTTTGTATATTTTAGCTTCCATCCCCTAATCACTAAACTATCCTGTATGTTCCATATGCTTGTTTGAAGCCTGGAGATTTGATGCAACACTGCCAAGCACCTTTAGTGTTACTGAAATTAGAAAAAAATAACTAGAAAATAATGAATAAGCACACCATCCTCCCACATGTGAACAAAGAAAACCAGGACTTGTGGATCAAGTGTGTGAAGGCAGTTTTATTTCATTTTCATATACCAGCAGGGACTGAAATGATTTGATTTTGATATGGATTTTTATTTTTGCCTCAATTTTAGGGCTTTGGGTTTTTTGCTGAAGGTTTTTAGCTTCCGTGACATACTTACCCTTTTCTTTATTATTTTAGAATTGTTTGTGCCAATCTTCAGAATTAAGCTTACAGCATAGCTCATCTATTTCTTTTCCTTCTACTTTCATCCTCTCCATTATCTTGTTGCAGGAAATCATCCTTAAGCGGGCAGTTTATTTCAGTCACAGCACTTTGAATCTTAGATTGATTTTATTTGTCATCCTATGTGTAACAAGTAAGCAAGTTTCAGTCGATCCGTCCTATATGAGAATACTCCTCCTCACCCTTATGTTTGTGAAGAAGTTAATCTTTGACATTTAATTATTCTTTGGGATTTGCAATACTTCATGTAACCTGATTGATATCAAACTACACAATTCGATTCTTTAGATGACCAATGAAAAAACAAACACAGATCTTTGTATCTTTTTTAATCTGCTTGACTTGCAACAAAGGAGAGTTTCTAGGTGCTGTGTAGCACTGCCTGCAAGCTCTATTTTTCTTAGACACCAATATTACAGAATATTTATTTGATCCTTATCAAACCTGTGTGCCGCCAAGTCTTCTAGAGTCATGGCAGCTTACAACAACATACTTAAATACAGTATCAAGTGACACAATAAATCAAAGGAATACAATGCAGACCACCACAGGACCGTTATAGCTAATAAATAACACAAGAGAAAAGATGACAAATAGCCATTCCCTGATGACCCTTTAAGAGAGTTTAATCTTTTAACATTCCTGGAAGACTACCATAGAGAGGCTGGTCCAAATTCTAAAGGATGGTTATTCTTGAATGTAGCCACCACAGAGGCACAGCACAGCCTTCTATTTCTCTGCTCACCTCATAAAAATAAGGTAGCTTCTCTAAGAGTCGTGTCTTTATAGTTGTCTAAAAATATGGCAAGGGGTGTTTCATCTGGATACCTGGGGGATAAGCTGTTCCACAGGAAGGGGGCGATCACCAAGAAGGCTGGAACCCAAGGTCCCTGAAGAGGACATTGGTGTTAAGACCTTCAGCAAATCCCCTCTCCCTATCACTAGGTAGTAGCTACTTAATAGCTAATAGGAACTACTAGCTAATTAATAACTCCTGGCCTAAATCCTGGTGATAGCTAGTGATAGCCATCAAAATGTTTGATTGGAGGGGGAAACACCCAGTGGTTTATGAGTTGAAACCACAAAGAAGGAGGCTGCTTGCTGATGATATATTTAATCCATCGCAGGGAAGCAGCGTGACTGCCATTGCCTCTCTAGACACGCTGTACTGAAAGAGTCCAGAGGTAAGGAATAGGATGGCCACATGTTCTATTTTTAGAGGACAGTCCTCAATGTAAAGGGCTGCCAGAGGACAGGCATCCATTTGAAGAAATCCAGTCCATATCCAGTTAAGATTAATGAATCATGAAAGGGAAGTGTAGAAGTCTTGAAGATGCTCATCAACAGGTAGTAGAGAAAGAGGTTCCCAGCATCAAGATGTAGCAATAGCAATAGCATTTAGACTTATATACGGCTTCACAGTGCTTTACAGAGTCAGCGTATTGCACCCAACTATCTGGGTCCTCATTTTACCAACCTCGGAAGGATGGAGGGATGGGTCAACCTTGAGCCGGTGGGAATTGAACTGCTGGCATTCAGCAGAATTAGCCTGCAATACTGCATTCTAACCACTGTGCCACCACAGCTGTATCCTAAAAGGTGACTTAAGAGCCACTTCCTCCTGATTCCCTTTCCATCATAAGATGGAAGCGGGCCTGCAGTCCCCAATCAAAGTTATAGGCAGTTTCACCATGGGATGAATTTTCCCATAATTAATTGCTCAGTGCTACACAAAACATAGCTGAAGTAATAGATGACCAATTTTGGAAAAAGTCCAACATAATAAGGTACAGGATCATGCACTATGTATTGTGAGTGTTTGTGCTATCTCCAGGCCATGAACATTACAGGTAGTCCTTGACTTACAATCATTCATTTAGTGACCAAAGTTATATTGGCACTGAAAAAAGTAATTTATGACAGTTTTTCACACTTATAACTGATGCAGCATTCCCACGGTCATGTGATCAACATTTGAATGCTTGGCAACTGGCATGAATTTATGACGGTTGCAATGTCCCAGGGTCATGTGATTCCCTTTTGACGTCTTCTGACAAGCAAGCTCAGTGGGGAAGCCAGATTCACTTAACCACCATGTTACTAATTTAACAACTGCAGTGATTCACTTAAAAACCGTGGCAAGAAAGGTTGTAAAACAGGGCAAAATTCACTTAACTATCTCGCTTAGCAACAAAAATTTTGGGCTCAATTGTGGTCATAAGTCGAGGACTACCTGTATGTGCAAAGTAAGTTTAAAATTGCAAAAATGCAATCAGGTTTAAAAATCACCCTCCTCTCTTTGAAGTCCTTAGGAGGTCCAAAAGGAACTGCTTGCAATTTGGAGGTCTACAGCCACATCTGTTGGACTAGTTTTTACTTATTAAATAAGTCCGTTTTTTAGCAAATAGTTCCTTTGCCAAATCTACCCACACGCCTACTTAGAGAAGTTTCATCCTGTGAGCTGCCATTCAAAAAGAATGTTTATAAAAGAAAATAGTAGGTCAGGTGCAGAACTAATTTTAATTTGGGGTGAATTATAACCCTGAGATGCCACTTTGGGGGCAACTTGTTTTGCAGGAAATTTTACATGAGCAATTAGCTTAATAAGACCCAAAGCCGTTAATTGGCTAGAATAGGGAATATGAAGATTAATTAGGAGCTTCTCTGCAGTGTTTCAAGCATTTTTGAAGGTGAGAAAATCTTTTGAGAGAAAGCAAACTGTATTAGAGCATTTTTGTAAGGCACTGCCAGTCAACTAACTGAATGGAATATAAAATTGTGGGAAAAGAAGTAATAAACAATAACAGATGAGATCAAAGGGATTATGTGGGTTTTGCAAAGGACTTTTTCTGCCCAGGCACGGAACTAAAATTGGATCTGATTGTTTTTGGGAAGAGAAGAGCCAAACATACTTTGGGGAGAAGAACCTCCCCCCCCCCCGCAGAACTTTTCCCAGAAGCCCACTGTGAAATGAGGCCAAGATGAGGCTCCCTCCTCATCAACTTCAGCCTTGTTACTCTTCCTCTCCTTCCTTCTTGTAGGCCAGCGGAGTCCCAGGCTGATGGGTGCTCTGGCTCCTGGCTGGGGTCATGCCTGGATCTGTGGTTGGGCCAGCAGCTCTCAGGAGATGGAGGAAACTGAGGTGACCAGCAGCTCTTTCCTCTGGATGCCTTGAATCCAGGGAGGGCACTTCCTTCCTTCCTTCCTTCCTTCCTTCCTTCCTTCCTTCTCTATCTCCTCCCTCCCTCCATTTATCTCCTTCTTTCCTTCCTTCCTTCTTCCCTCCCACCCTGATTTATCTCCTCCCTCCCTCCCTCCCTTTTCTATCACCTCCCTTCCTCCCTCATTTATCTCCTTCTTTCCTTCCTTCCACCCTTCCTCATTTATTTCCTTCTTTCTTTCCTTCCTTCTCTATCTCCTTCCTTCTTCTCTCATTTATCTTCTTCCTTCCTTCTCTATCTCCTTCCTTCCTGCCTTCCTTCTCTATCTCCTCCCTCCCTCATTTATCTCCTTCCTTCCTTCCCTATCTCCTTCTTTCCTCTCTCATTTATCAACTTCCTCCCTCCCTTCCTTCTCTATCTCCCCCTCCCTCATTTATCCTTCCTTCCTTCCTCCCTCCCTTCCTTCTCTATCTCCCCCTCCCTCGTTTATCCTTCCTTCCTTCCTTCCTTCCTTCCTTCCTTCCTTCCTTCCACCTCTCGGAGCCCCCTTTGGCGCCGTCGCCGTCTTCCCTGGCAGCGACTCCCTGCTCCCGCCCCGAGGAAGGCGAGGGATAAAACCCCCCCGCGTTGGAGCAGCGGCACTAGCCGGCGACCGCCGCTACCGCCGCGCGTTTCCCGCTTTTCCAGCGGTTCGGAAAGACCGGCTTCTTTGCCTCGCTTTTGGTGGCCGCCGCTTCTCTCACTCCACTTTGGCCGGACGGAGCACCTGCTCAACCGAAGGTCCGGGGCTGTAAAAAGTAGCCTGTATTGCGGGATGGAGGGGGGGGGAGGGAGGCGGAGATCCGGAGCGGGGAAACGGGTAGGAGACTGAATCGGCGGCCAAAAATCCTCTGGGGCACCTTCCTCCAAACCCTTGGCGGGGGACGGAGCCATTGGGCGGGGAGGATAAGGCCAGGGGTCCAGGGTGTCTTTTAATGGGGGGGGGTCTGGACCCCAATTGGAAATCTCGAGGCTGTATTTTCTCTGAACTGGAAGACGGAGGTTGCGCGGCTGGGGTGGGTTCCAGTCCGCTTGCAAATCCGACCTGAATGTATTTGTGAACGCGCGCGCGCGTGTCTGTAGCCGACTCAGGATTCGAATCGGGCGCCGCTGGAGATGCAACTAACCTCCGCCTTCCCTTTGAGAGTCGGACGTGAGAGTTGCACTTTGGGGACAAGGAGGGAGGGCCGAAGGCAGGGGCGACGCCGGTTAAATCCTCTTTCGGAAGCGCCGGTGGGCAAAAGAAGCGCCTCGGTGGGAGCCTGGAAAAGCGCGGCCTGGAGCGAAGGTGCCCCGATAGGTGTAGGCTTCAGACGTGCAGGGCCCTTTTGGAAACTTCTCAGCATTCAAACGCAGCCTCGCTGTCACGAGTTGGTAAAATGTCGGAAAAGTTATCTGCATGGCCTCCGAGGTCTCATGCACACCCAAAGGAGTCCGGAACCGTTAGAGAGAGAAGAGGGTCGTATCTTGCTCCTATCTTGCTTGTTGTAAAGAAACCGCCTTTATGCTCTCTGCTTAGTAGCAGAGAGTTGCTAGTCCCTGTGGTTTCCCTAGTGGTGCTTGATTCCTGCCTTACCTATGCTAAAAAAAGAAATTCTTATATTTGTCTTTATTTTGTTATTTCCTGAGCAGACCAGAGGCGTAAGGATTGGGGCAGGGTGCAAATGTTAATAGAGACTTAATCTCGGCATGTGAGGGAACAGGTGGCTGGCAGGTTGGTGATGTTGATAGTGGAGAAATTGGGCTAGAAGCTCTTACACAACCTTAAAATATGGAGAGGGAGGAAAGTGGGTGCCAATCATTAGACTATTAAAGCAGGGGTCCCCAACCTCCGGTCCGTGGACCAGTACTGGTCCATGGCATGCCAGCAACTGGGCTGCACAAAGAAGCAAAGCCCCATCCGTGGGATGCAGGCAGAATATAAAACCACGCACCCTCCGGTCTGTGGAAAAATCTTTCTCCACAGAACCGGTCCCTGGTGCCCAAAAGGTTGGGGCCTCTGCTTTAGGGGTCTGAGAGAACAATCAAGTTTTCAGCTGTAAAAAAAAACCTTCTGCAGGATAATATGTCTCATCTGCTACTCTGAAGCAGGGGATGCTAGAGGGGCCATACATTTAGGCTCTTGCCCCATAAGATTTTGTGAAACAAATTCCACATGAAATGGGAACAGAGTTTGGGGGAAGGGGTATTATAACTGCATGCAGTCAGTGGTGGGGGTGGTACTGGTTCCAATTTAACAATTTGATGTTAATTTGAGCATCCTATATCCTTTGCCCTTGGAACTTCATTCAAAGTGATCATTCAAAAATGATTTCATGGGTACCGCAAATTACACTACATTTCATTTTAAATAGTAGAATTTTGACTAGGGAACTAGCTAGGACTGGGGAATTACCTCTTGAACTTGCGTTTGTTACAGCATTCAAGATACAGCCCTATCCCAGACTTGTACATTTCTGAAGATACATTGAAAAAAACAGTTGAAGCTGTAAATCTTGCAAGAGATGTAAACGTGGAAATCTTCAATATGTGGACAGTTTAGAAGAATCTATCATATTTAGAAAATAATTACATTTGTATAAAACAGGTTTGGGACCATTGCCATTTAGCTGATTGTTTTGAATTATAAATTGAAATTCATGTTATGCTGGAATAAGAAAAGTTTGCCAGAGTATTCATTAATACAATAGGAGGGTGAGAAGGGTATGCTTGCTGAGATATCCTGTTATTTCCCTAAGAAAAGTAAGCTGCATTATGTTAAATAGATCTTTCTTCAAGGAACATGTGCACCATGTTTAAAAACTCAAAATTAAGCACACAGGGATATTTTTCCCATGGTAATTTAAAAGTGTGCAATTTGATGCAAGTTGTGGCTATGCTCTATATTTGCAGTTTATTGTGTGTGGTTCATTATGGTTCTCCCCGTTGCCCATTGAAAGCACTAGAATTTAGTTCCAAATACATAAGCAAGTTTCAGCTTGTGATAGCTTTGAAGCTAAGCAGGATTGAACCTGGTTAGTATTTGAATAGGAAATCACCAGACCAGAGAATCCATGGCCTAAACTGGAAAATCTGAGATAAGTAGGAATCAACCATGATGTGAGGGCATCTTTCGCTTAAATAAATTCATTTGTGAGCAAATTCCCTTTGGCCAAGAAGTTTAAGATATCAGTTGCTTTAATAGATCTTCTCTGAGAACAGGCTGTGACTTCTGAAGCCAGGAAATAATTGCTATTTCTTATCTGTAGTCTGACAGATTGGTTAGAAAAAAGTTGGGGGTTTTTTTTCTAGAAGATTCTTGCAGATATGGCAATAAAAATACTGGCGAGGGGGAGGTGAGACCAGATGGTGATACACGCTAAGCAACACTTTGACATGCTCAGAATAGTCTGTGCTCACACGAGGCCAGGTGATCCCGCTGGTTTTGTCCCATCCTGAGAAAGGAAATGGTCTAATGATTGTGATGCTGAACAACTACCCACCCCACCCCCGCCATCCTTTTGCTTAAAGTTACAGCTTCCTGCAGTTACTTTTCTTGAAGGATAAAAATATTGGAAGCCAGCAATTCTATTGAATAATGTCTAGTGTAGCCTAAAAGACAGAGAGAACATGCGTGATGATGGAAATGCCTTGAGTGAGGCTGGCCAGCTGGCAGAAGATCTACTAGGTCAGGGGTGTCAAACTCAATTTCATTGAGGGCCACATCAGCATTGCGGTTGCCCTCAGGGGGCTAGGTGGGTGTGGCCAGGGTGGGTGCGGCCTACTGGGTGGGCGTGGATGGAGTGGGTGTAGCCTACTGGATGTGGCCAACTCTACATCGTTCGCGTCAAGGGTGCCTGTGGGGGCCTGGGCAGGAGTGGGACAGATCTGAGGGTCTCTGGCAGAAGGGGAGGGGACCAGGGCAAGTGCCAAGGCATGGTCCACTGGAGGAGCCTCACTGTTCCTCTCAGGCCATGCGGGGGGGGGGTTGCTTATGGAGCTAAGACTGAATGCGTTTCAGCATAGATGGCCACCACAAAATTGTACATTGGCTCCCGGCTGGCCTGGGCGAGGGCCAAGGCAGAGGGGGCCGTTCCCTCACTGTTTCCAGGATGACTTCGCGGGCCATCTGAAACCACTTCGCGGGCCGCATTCGGCCCCCGGGCCTTGTGTTTGACATGTCTGTACTAGGTCTTCCCAGTTCCTACAGACTGACATATTCTTATTGCTTTCCATTTTATTTAGAAATGTTTATTGTCCTGAGTTGGGCCTTCTGAATTACTGCAGATTTCTAACACTTAAACTAATTCTTCATATCTGCATACAATTGGGTTTCTCCACATCTGCACACCGTCAACTTTCAGATGTAGTAAATCTCTGAACATTTAGCTTCTGCAGTCCCAAATATAACCTTTAATACTGAGGTCCCCAAATTTTTGGGCACCAGGGACCACTTTTGTGGAGAGAGGTTTTTCCATGGACCGAAGAATGTGTGGTTTTGTGTGCTGCCTGCATCCCATGGATGGGGCTTTGCTTGTTTGTGTGGACCGGTTGCTGGCATGCCTTGGCCTGGAACCGGACCATAGACCAGAGGTTGGGTATCCCTGCTTTAATAGGCATACAAATATACCGGTAGGTATGCTAAACTGATTCCTGGAACTGCTGTAGAAGGATACTTCCTGTACAAAATTCAGAAAACTAAGCCAGGTTGAAACTGATCAGGATTTAGAGGGAAACACCAAGACATCTATTTGGAGTGGTCCAGGAGTCAGCAGTTTCTACGTTCTTTTTACAGAAGCACTCTGATTAGTGTGAATCAGGGATGTGGTGAAGTCAACGCAATAACTGTTTCTAAAGCCATTTTCCATTTGTTCTAAAAAATTTAAAAAGACAAACAGGTACAGTAATTCAAGATAGGCACATTCAGATGGTTTCATGCTGACGGTATTAAAAATATATTGAATTAGATTATAGCCTTGAACTAACATTTGCTGATCTTAAAAAGCCAACTAGGTGAGGTCTGATTAATCCCAGGACTGTAGGCTAGAGAACAAAAAGCAAGCTGTAAAAAGTCAATAGCGAATCACTCTCCTGTTGCTGGATGTGACACAACAGGAATGATGTGTCCAGCATTCATGCAACAGGATCACTCTCCTGTTGCATGAATGTGTCCATGAAATTGATCATGAGTCAGAAACTTGACAAGAGTTTACATTAGTCCAAACCTTTATTCTCCTCCTTCTTTTCTGAAAGGAATACAATCCAGGGTAATCTCTAACACAAATAACGGTTAAAAATACTTATTAAAAATCAGCTTGGAAAAACTTTAAAAATAAGATTGCTCTGCCTTGAAAACGTATCTTATGCTAAAAAATTTACTCAAACTTTCAGGACTATTTATTGTACACTGTCAGATACAGTGAGCTATTAAGTTGCAGTCTTGAAGGTCTGGGGTCTTCTAATTTCATTTTATTGAAGCTTTAAGTTATTTTTATCAGATTAAAAATGATCTCATTAAAAAATTATGTTTGTGGAAGATATAAAGGCCTTTCAAGAAAAGTTGTCGTTAAGTGAGGGGAAGGTTTTAGTAAGTGAAGAAAAGAGGAACAGAAAAGACAAATGGAAAGGAGAGCAGAAAGATTAGCACAGGGGTCCCCAACCCCCGATCTGTGGACCGGTACCGGGCTGCGGCATGCTAGCAACTGGTCTGCACAAACTAGCAAAGCCCCATCCGCGAGATGCAGGCAGCACAAAACTACGCCCCCTCCGGTCCGCAGAAAAATCTCTCTCCACGGAACTGGTCTCTGGTGCCAAAAAGGTTGGGGACCTCTGGATCAGCAGATTCCAAGTTTTAATGGCCATGATTAACACAGTAGTCAAACGACAGCCAATAAAGGTAATCCTTATTGGGGCCATAGAAGCACATTATGTGAAGTAGTTTAAAGCAAGGGTGTCAAACTGGCGGCCCTTGGGCCGGGTGTGTCACGTGCAGGCCACGCCTACCCCAGCTCCGCAAAGGCAAAAACCGTCACGATACGTCGGGTGAGGCGATCGAGTTTGACACCCATGGTTTAAAACCTATATTATTGCATAGTCTACAAAAACAACAGGTGAGTTGGAAAAGTCCCAGAATAATAGAAGGGATTGTTGAAGATGGAAAGGCCATTTTTTTTCTCCATGAAAAATGGGAGGCATCAGAGCGAGTCTTCTCATCTACAGGTACTACCCATTCTCATCTACAGGTACTACCCATTCCTGGAGGCCGTACGGGTCTGGATGGGGAGGAACAGACTCAGGCTCAACCCTTCCAAGACCGAGTGGCTGTGGTTCCCGGCGCCTCGGCATAGTCAGCTGACGCCATCGCTGACTATAGGGGGCGAAACCTTGGCCCCCTCAGAGAGGGCGCGCAACTTGGGAGTCCTCCTGGATTCACGGCTGACTTTGGATGACCAT